>NC_090940.1:398901451-399081451 GCF_040938575.1 Ambystoma mexicanum | reverse complement strand
GCGGCGTTTGTGGGTCAGTCCCGGAGGGCAAGGCTCTAACGTGGAGGGAGAAGCTCAAAGGGGGGCCCGGCCGGAGCTCCGGGGCGGCCTGGGCTGCTTAACCCCCCTCCACCCTGTCTCGAAGGTCCCCGGGCCCAGCGCGGGTCGCGGGGAGCCCCGGCGGCGTCCCCGTCCCTCGCCGGAGGGAGAAGCTCTAATGCGGAGTGGGGGAGGCTCCAAGGCGGCCCGGGCCGGGGCCCCAGGCTGCTGCGACCACCCCGGCCCTGGGCGCCGGGTCGGTCCCGTCCCCCGGGCCCGGCGGCGGTTCCCGGGGAGCCCCGGCGGCCTCCCCGGAGGGAGAAGCTCTAACGCGGAGTGGGGGAGGCTCTAAGGCGGCCCGGGCCTGGGCCCCAGGCTGCTGCGACCACCCCGGCCCCGGCGGCGGTTCCCGGGGAGCCCCGGCGGCCTCCCCAGAGGGAGAAGCTCTAATGCGGAGTGGGGGAGGCTCCAAGGCGGCCCGGGCCGGGGCCCCAGGCTGCTGCGACCACCCCGGCCCTGGGCGCCGGGTCGGTCCCGTCCCCCGGGCCCGGCGGCGGTTCCCGGGGAGCCCCGGCGGCCTCCCCGGAGGGAGAAGCTCTAACGCGGAGTGGGGGAGGCTCTAAGGCGGCCCGGGCCTGGGCCCCAGGCTGCTGCGACCACCCCGGCCCTGGGCGCCGGGTCGGTCCCGTCCCCCGGGCCCGGCGGCGGTTCCCGGGGAGCCCCGGCGGCCTCCCCGGAGGGAGAAGCTCTAACGCGGAGTGGGGGAGGCCCTAAGGCGGCCCGGGCCGGGGCCCCAGGCTGCTGCGACCACCCCGGCCCTGGGCGCCGGGTCGGTCCCGTCCCCCGGGCCCGGCGGCGGTTCCCGGGGAGCCCCGGCGGCCTCCCCGGAGGGAGAAGCTCTAACGCGGAGTGGGGGAGGCTCTAAGGCGGCCCGGGCCTGGGCCCCAGGCTGCTGCGACCACCCCGGCCCTGGGCGCCGGGTCGGTCCCGTCCCCCGGGCCCGGCGGCGGTTCCCGGGGAGCCCCGGCGGCCTCCCCGGAGGGAGAAGCTCTAACGCGGAGTGGGGGAGGCCCTAAGGCGGCCCGGGCCTGGGCCCCAGGCTGCTGCGACCACCCCGGCCCTGGGCGCCGGGTCGGTCCCGTCCCCCGGGCCCGGCGGCGGTTCCCGGGGAGCCCCGGCGGCCTCCCCGTCCCTCCCGGGAGGGAGAAGCTCTAACGCGGAGTGGGGCTCCAAGGCGGCCCGGGCCGGTGTCCCAGGCTGCTGCGAACACCCCGGCCTTGGGCGCCTGTCGACGGAACCCCGGACCTGCCCGGGGAGCCCCGGAGGGGTCCCCGTCCCTCCCCGGAGGGAGAAGCTCTAATGCGGAGCGGGGGAGGCTCTAAGGCGGCCCGGGCCAGAGCTCCAGGCAGGCGCCCAAGGCCGGCCTCGGGTCCTACAAAGGTCCCCAGGCCCGGCGGGGTCCCCGTCCCTCCCCGCAGGGAAAAGCTCTAATGCGGCGGGAGAAAAGCTCTGAGGCGGGGCCTGGCCGGAGCTCGGGGAGGCCCTGCCGGTGCTGGCCCATGCCTGCCCTTGGGCACCTGCCGGCCCTCGGTCCCTTGCCAGGCGGGCCCGGGGCCCGCAGAGCACTTCCCGTCCGGGCCCATTGGAATGCATGGCCCTACCAGATGGCCGCTCTCCGAGGCCGGCCATCTGGTGTGGGGCCATAGGAACGACTGCAAGGACCAGATGGCCGGGCCGCTCTGGAAGTCCGGATGGGCGTCAATCTGAAATCCGTCTCCAGTTGGGTCTATAAGGAGCCCGGGCGGTTTCGCCGAGAGGTCCCCCTCTGTCGCTCCGGGCGCGCGCTTTACAAGAAAGCTCAGTCACCTTCCTGCGGATTACTATAGACAGGGTGGAGAGGGACCTGTCTGCGCGTCCTCCAGGGTATTTTTCGCCGCTGGCTGCCCGGCCCGGGCTCCGGGGCGAAACCACCGCACCTCCCCGGGCCCGGCCGGCCGGGGGGCCGTGCCCCGCGCGGCGCCCCAGCAGAGACTGGCCTGCTGGGGGCGCTCTTTCCACGAGCACTCCACGCGATCGATTTGGCGCACTTGGTCCGTCTAGGGTTGGACTGCTTGGCCAGCCTCGGCTGTTGTTTCAAGCAATTGGCTTCCACCCGCCTCGGGACCGCGTCGAGGGTATGCCCCCGTCTTCGGGGAGGGCCCCCGCCCCCGGGTGGGCGGCTCTCCCCTCCGAGCAGAGCGAAGGCCGATCAGCCCGGCAGCTTCCCCCAGTGGTCCGATCAGAGCGGACGGGGCCGGGTGGCGCAAGGCTAGCCCCAGCGCGGGTGTGCCTACCGCAAGCCACGACGCGGCCCCTGCTCCGCCGAGCACGTTTCTCCAGCAGCTCGGAACGCCCGTTCCGCGGGGTGCCGACCCCCTGCGTCGCCGCTCCGGTGGCGGCGCTGCGGGCGAACCCCCTACCGCTCCAAGTTGTGCCTGGGCCCGGCCTCTCCCTCCCACCCACCCCGCGTGGCGTGGCGGAGCGGGCCGGGCCGCCGGCGCCCGCGTGACCGACCGGTCCGCCCCAGGGCCCGACGCTCGGGTCCTCCACCCACCCCCCCCAGCAGGGCGCGAAGGTCGGCTCCGAGGCGGGCGCGCGGCTCCCCCGTTGCCACCCTCCAGCAGGTGCGGCTACCTGGTTGATCCTGCCAGTAGCATATGCTTGTCTCAAAGATTAAGCCATGCACGTGTAAGTACACACGGCCGGTACAGTGAAACTGCGAATGGCTCATTAAATCAGTTATGGTTCCTTTGATCGCTCCATCTGTTACTTGGATAACTGTGGTAATTCTAGAGCTAATACATGCCGACGAGCGCTGACCTCCCGGGATGCGTGCATTTATCAGACCAAGACCAATCCGGGCTCGCCCGGCCGCTTTGGTGACTCTAGATAACCTCGGGCCGATCGCACGTCCCCGTGACGGCGACGATGCATTCGGATGTCTGCCCTATCAACTTTCGATGGTACTTTCTGTGCCTACCATGGTGACCACGGGTAACGGGGAATCAGGGTTCGATTCCGGAGAGGGAGCCTGAGAAACGGCTACCACATCCAAGGAAGGCAGCAGGCGCGCAAATTACCCACTCCCGACTCGGGGAGGTAGTGACGAAAAATAACAATACAGGACTCTTTCGAGGCCCTGTAATTGGAATGAGTACACTTTAAGTAAGAGTTGGAAGAAAACATGTTTCTGTCAAGTCAGATCACTAGCATATCAAAGCCCTTCAATCTGTGCCTGCCCCTCAAGACTTCAAACTCTGTTAAACATAACAACGCATGCAAGCTGTGTGCTGTGTCTGCTTAGTTGACATGAAAATGGGTTCTACATTTCTGCAGGAGTGCATGCTGTAGTTGCATCCTAGATGCATGCCATCTAGGATGCAACTAGATGGCATGGTAGAGTATCCTATTATCCTATATAAGATGGTAGTCTGTCTGTTTCACCTAGAAGATGTTCTGAGATAGTCAGTCTATTGCGCTTAGTAGATTTGAGGGTGACCTGTCCATCGTGCCTAGAAGAATATACGAGGGTAGCTGGTTTCTTTCCCCCAACGACGATCGGATGGCACAGCAACATCAAAGAAAACCTCACCTGAGCTTAAGGTTTAGATAAACGCAACACTTCGGTGGAAATCTGCTGCAGGCACAGCTATCCATCCACACAATTTAGAATGCAGCCACGACTATGACAAATTCAGTCTAGCTGGACACATAACGGGTTCACCCTGACAACAGACTTGCATCAACGGTATAGAGTCGTTTTGCCGATAGTAGTTTTTTCGATGTAATTTTTACCAAAATAAATCCATTGAAAAAAGTCATTGAAATATAGAGAGGGGATAAAAGGGTTAGTCAGGGAGCTGGGGTAGGGATACAAAGATATACAAGAGGGTTCGGAGGACCCCCCCAAATATATTTTAAAAAAGACATTTCGATTAGTTATTCCGATGTAATTTTTCCATTAAAAATTACATTAAAAAAACTCCTGCTAGGAATTCCAAGATACATTTGCCTCCTCCTTCCAGTTGCAGTGTCCGACCTTCACCACCAAAATCAGATAGTCACTTGCTGATTTCAGTAAAGAAATATCTACCCTGGCACAAAGGGTAGATACTAATGAGCGAGCTATTCAGGAACTGACGGTAGGGAGTAAGCAATCTGGCATCGCTCTGGAAGAATTGTCTAGAATAACGCACAACCTGGAACTGCAATATGAAGATCTAGAAAACCGATCACGGTGTTCCACTATTCGAATAAAGAACCTTCCAGAATCAATGTCGGACATAGAACTGAAAGCCATAGTAACTCACATTTACACAGACCTTATAACTGAAGTAGAGCCTACTAATATTCTGCTGGATAGGGTTAATAGGACGGGACCCAAGAGGACGGAACCGGGTACTCACCCCCGAGATGTGCTGGCAGCTTGTGCACTCTATCCACAAAAGAAACAGATATTAAGGGAGGCAAGAACTGCAGCTACGATCACGCATAATGGGGCAGAGATTCAACTATACCAGGATCTGTCCAGGGTGACGCTTCATAAAAGCCAGGATATGTATGCAGTAGCAAAAAGAACTCTTCAGGCATGCAGTATAAGGTATAGTATAAGATGTAGATGGACTTTTCCCTTTTGGTTTACTCTTCAATCTGGATGGCAGGCAACAAAGGATTACATCTAAGGAATCAGGAATGGCACTACAACACATTGAGGAGGAAACCTCACGCAGGTTCCCAGAAGGGGTTCACCCTACACCAGAGCAACAGGATGTGCTCTCCAAGGCAGGGGAATGGACTTCTACAGATCAATACAAGAGGAAATGGCAGGGGCCTGCAAAAGGAAGACTGGAGAGCTAGGCTTAGAAGCCCGGTACACAAATCTGGCACTTTGTAGGATTGCGAGAACATTGTTTATATAGCCTTCTTTCAGAAGCACAGACTTGGCTAAAGAAACTCGACAAGCATATCAGACAGACAGCGACATCTTGGACTCTATCTGTTCAGGTAACAGATGGGGGAGCTAGGACTCTCTGCACTTAGCCATGGGATAAAGGGTGATTCACAGCCGGGGGTGGTGGCCCCGGGATACAATAGCTACTGTGTCTCACACCAGGGAACTCTTCAAGGGAAGGGAAGTGGGTTGGGAGGGGGGTGGGTTAAAAAAGGTCTGTTGGGAAGTTATGGGATTATAAAGGGAGGGGGGATATATTACTGTTAACGGTGGGAGGGTCGTCCATTTTGCAGAAGAACAATTATGATGCTGTGACGGAAATGTGCCGAATGTATCTACTCCAAGGCGTAGAGAAAACACAGAGTATAATTCAAGTACTTATCATGGAATGTAAGGGGGCTTAATACACCGCAGGAAAGTAGAGTCTTTCTTGAGGCGGCACCAACCAGATTTGGTGGCGCTCCAAGAAATGCGTATCGGAAAAGTGGATAAAGGTGAACTATGTCAAAATCCGGTTATAATACAGGCAACTGTGGAAAGCAAGTTTGCAGGTGTGCTGATAGCGATAATGCACGGGTTGGAGTTACAAACAGTCTGTACCAAGATCCACAAGGAGGGCAGATATGTATTTGCAATTCTAAAGCTTACGACTATTAAACTAACAGTAGCCTCAATATATGCCCCAAACACAGGTCAGGAAAGTTTCTTGAAACACGTTATGGGGCAACTAGAATCTTTCATGCAAGGGGACTTACTGATATTTGGGTACTTTAATATATCTTGGGACTCGGATCAGGACCATAGTAGGTTGACTAGATATGCTGTAGCCTCCCGTTGGTAGCCCTGCAATGGAAATTCGCAGACCTATCTATAGTGGATGTTTGCCTTACCCTAAGGGGGGATGAGAAGGGATATACCTTTTATTCATACGTACACAGTAATTCTCAGGAGAGATTATGCATGGACCTCCACCCCACTTTTAGGTTCAATCACGCAAATCATGTGCCATACTACTACTCCTTCAGATCACGCCGTAATTACGGTAGATCTCAACACTGCAAAAGAGAAACAAAAATGTTGGTCTTGGAGATTCCCACTAACGCTATTGCAAGATCCAGTGGTCAGGGGAGAAACTACAGGGCAAATAGGACAATACTTTGATCTAAACCGAGTGGGTGAGACATCGATGAATACTATCTGGGATGCTTTCAAGGTGAGACTGAGTTGGTTTCTCATAGCAGTGGAGGCAATTAGACACAAGCAGAGTATGGCTTTAGAATTGGAACTAGAGGAGGAACTACCCCAAATTCTAAAGAAGATGGAACCAAATTTGGGTCTTTGGATTCAGAAAGAGTTTAGGGCAGCGGCCTGTAGATTAAACCTCCATACGGCTAGGCAGGCTGTGAAAGCCTTTCTCTTCTTGAAACAAAAGTATTATATAAAAGCAAATATGATATGATGATGGTGTGATATTTTATTTATATCGCAAATAAAATGGACCACCTTTTAGCATTTAAGCTTCGTCAGAGAGCAGCATTAAGAATTATACAACAGATCAAACTGCGTTCTTGGGAGAATACGTCAGAAACCATAGGCATTCTCACAAAATGTTACTCCTTTTATTCCAATCTGTATAAATATGAAGCTCCGGTATCACTCTTACAAAAAGAATATCTAGAGTCAGTCACTCTTTCTCAACTTACGCTAGCAGATAGTCAGGCGCTGAAAGCGGCCATAACCCAGGACGAGGTGCTTCGGGTTATCCGGGACCTTCCCTTAAATAAGTCACGAGGCCAAACGGCTACCAAACTAGGTTTTACAAGGTATTTAATATCTTATTAGCCCCCATACTGACCAAATTATACAACTCATTCACACATACAGACCAAATGTCCCCCTCCATGGACAAGGCGAAAATGATCCTCTTCCCAAGCCTGGGAAAGATCCAAACTATGTGTGGGTCATATTGCCCAATAGCCTTAATTAATATTGACGCCAAAATCTTCACTAAGGTTTTGGCTAACCGGTTAGTTTACCTTATGCCCTCACTCATACACCCAGATCAGACAGGCTTCTTAAAGCACATGCAGATGCACAATAACATTCGTAGAGTATGACGTATTTGAGTTAGTGGAAAAGAAGCAGATTCCAGGAGTCCTCCTGTCCATAGACACGGAAAGGTTTTTGACCGTGTGGAATGGTAATTTCTCTTTTTATCTTTGAAAAGCTTGGGATTTGGACCAAAGTTTCTTGGGTTAATTAAGGCTAACTATAAAAAAACAACTGCACGATTGTTAATAAACAATCACATTTCACCCCTTATTTTTTTGCAACGGGGAACATTTGTCACCCTTGTTGTACGCACTCCATTTAGAGCCACTATTGGCCAAGTTTCGACAGACAGAGGGAATCAAATGGATACATTTTGGTGGCATCTTTCATAAAATCATGGCTTACGCCGACGACATGTTACTTATGGTAGCAGATCCATTTAATACTCTAAAAGCGGCCACTCCGGAAGTGGAGATCTTTGGTGGGGTGGCGGGTCTAAAGATTATTGTAGCCAAATCTGAGATCTTAAACGTATCCCTCTCACCATCAGAAATGCAGGACCTGCAGGAAGACATGCAACTAAGGTGGGCACTGGAGGGGATAAAACTACTCTGGGTAATAATAACCGCAAACACTTAAAGGTTTATATGCAGCGAATTATTCCACATTGCTGAGCGAAATAGAAGCACAGTTAAAGAGGTGGGACCCTCTTACTATCTCATGGTTGGGTAGAAGTGTACATTCAGTGAAAATGGCCTCCCTCCCCAAAAGCTCTGCACATTTTCCAAGCATTACCTATCAGTGTTCCCCTATCGCTTTTCTGCAGAATACCTAGAGCTATTTCTGCATTTATATGGCAGAACAAAACCCTGCGCGTAATGCGCACAACTGAGAAGTGTAGGTTGGGCCTCCCCAATTTCTTGAAGTACTATCGCCCAGCCAAAATAAGGGTGATTGAGGAATAGACCATGGGCGATTCGGCAAAAAGATGGGTACAGATGGAACATGCCGTCGGGGGACCTAGGCTTCGGGATGCTCCCTGCTTACCAAAACAAGACCGCCAAGCTAATATACATGTTGTTGTTAATATGTATTTGAAAAATACAAATAAAAAAATTTTAAAAAAAAGAAAAAACTCCTGTCGGCCAACAGACATAGAACCAACTTAAAACCACTGTCATTAGAATAAAGCAACAACCTATGACAATATTTGGTCTAGTTGATCACTTATCGAGTCTCCATCCCTAGCGCTCTGTCGTGAACGCCCTCAGCACCCATCTACATGCCTGACCTCTTGGGTTGCTTATTGGAGCATAGCCAGCCCACCTAATTCCTAATCTTGGCCAAATGCACACACACATTTTAAGCCTTTTCTGAGAATGTTCAGATACCTGGACTTCGGTGCCTGAGGGAGTTCCTACCACAAAGCGCTTTGAGTCCATATAAATGGGAAAGGCTCTATATAAATGACAACAATACAATACAATAAACAGTGCCCAGTGGCATTCAGCGTATGCTGGCTGGGAAGCCTTTTTAAAAGGCAATTTTTATTTTACAAGTGAACCCAAAAATGTATTCTTTTGAAAAACCCTTACAAGCTGCTGTGTATGAGTGGACACTTTTTTCATAAAATCAGGACTCCAAGGTGTTCTTTATACAGGAACCAAATGTCCAGGTGACTTACAACATGTTTAAATAGTACTTGCTGGTCAGCTGAGTAGAGCTAGGTATACAAGCCCAGAGGATGCTGGTGTCCCGGCTTATAACACCTGGTGTACACGCTGAAGCATTTCTGAAGCTTACAAATCAATGATTATAGGCAACACTGAAAGATTTCCACGTCTTCAAAAAGCGCAGCAGCACGCGCAAAAAATACACGTGCAGTCTTGTAAGACTTCTCCTGCAACCAATTTATTGAGTCAGTGTTTCCAGCCAGGAAATATTGCACCCAGGACGAAACACCAGAATACGCTTCTCTGCCCCAACTTTGCTCATCCACTGCTATCCAGCACTGCACCCCCTCTCCAAAATCATGCAATCATTGTAAAGCTGGTAAGATATCTCAGCGCGTTAAGCACTCGCTGCTGCGATCTGAGTTTGATCTGCAGGTCTCAGGTTGGAATCCCGGAAAAGCCAACTCAGCCTTTCATCCTTCCGAGGTTGATAAATGAGTACCAATTTCAGTTGGGTGATGGTGTATGTAAATATGTGCTCTCTAAAGCGCTTTGGATTAAGGTGCTATGTAAATAACACAACATTATCATTCAGATATCGTTTTATTGACTGTCATGTTATGTTAAACATTTATAAAGCGCAAACTCTCGTCCCGGGGGCATCATGGCGCTAAGGCAGAACTATGCATAGACAGAAAAAAAGCCGCAGACCAAGTCCAGAATTTAGGCAGCAAAAAGCCAGGTTTTCACAGCCCGCCTGAAACTGAGATAATCCTCAGTAAGGCGGAGAGGCTTTGGACGAGAGTTCCACAACTGCGCAGCCGCAACAGAAAAGCAGCAGCCCCCCATACGATCACATCTTACACGTTGAACCAAAATACAAGCTGTATTGACTGACCTCAAAGAGCGAGCCAGCACATAGCAGCAACATTTCTCTTGCAAGAACTCAGGACCGATACCATAAAAGGCATAAAATACCATAAAGGGTGCACTATGCACAGGGCCTTACACTTAATCCGGCTGGCCACCAGGAGCCAGGAACCAATGAAGCGATTTAAGGACACCTGAAACCGAGGTGGACCAAGAGGCCCCCGTGGCAAGCCGTGTCGCTGAATTCTGAAGGATCTGCTGGCGCCGCGACAGATAGGCGACTGGCCCAGGTACAAAGAATTGCAATAGTCCAGTAAACCAGCAACCAAAGATGATTTAAAATTAAGAAGTAAACAATAAAATATTTTAAACATGAATTCATTTTCTACCTCATGTTTCTGTTTGCTGTCTAAATGTAGGGCAGCCTCCCAGACGATGCTTCTGCGGAAGTGTCTGTTGCTGCTGCTGGAAAACAATTTAGCTCTTCCAACAATGTTGCTCTCAATGAAAAGTGTAAAAAGAGCAAATAGCTCTGAAATAAAGGGAAAGAGGTAGGTGGTGGTGAAAAAGAAGGCTGTTCCCTGCTATATTATGTAAGGTTAGGTTATAAAGAACGCGCTATAGGGGAAGACCAGAGAAGTAGAAAGGCTATGACGTGAAGCAGTCCTGTTGCCATATGACCTGCGTAACAAGACACACTTTAACAATACCTGCCACGTGGTGTGATTGCAGGAGCATTCAATGGGAAAGCCTGGTGTATGGCGAGAGTATCTGAGTATAGGATGCCAATATCTTAGGCATGTGATGGCAACAGGTGCCTAATGAGGTCAGTTCCTGGGCATATAATGTTACATTCTGGCATATAGTTGCACACCGGAAGGCAAGCTCATGTGTAAAGTGCTAGTGTGGGGGATGGGGCCATGCCACGCAACAAGTTTAAAACCCTGTAGGCACCAACCAGGCCCTTCTTCCTTCTGAGAGCCATGAGTTTAGTACTATCAGTGGGTAAGAATAACATGGATAAATGCAGGGCTTAGACGTCGTCCACCTACATGAGCTCTATGTCAATCACAAATGATGATACAATGCAAGTACAATGCCAACATGTTGAAATGCTTGGTACATCATGCTGGTTGCTTTTGTCTGATGGCAAAGGCTGGCCATGTGTGTGAATACCTGGCAATGATGAGAGTTCCTTACTGTATGAGGACAACAGCTGTGATAGGTTTTATGGTACCACATCCTGGCAAAGCCTATCAAAGGATGGAAGTGCAATTGTGCCACTGGGCAAATCGTGAATGTGCATGAGCATACGGTCTACGTACCTAGAGTAGCACGAACAAAAGCCTTTACGCAAGACACGTGTCAAAACTGTTGGTTTTGTCATGAATGTTTGCTCCAGTCATTCGTTTCTACCTTTGCACATACATGTTCTTCAAGAATAAATCAAACAAACACATATCACCAAACAAATGGCGTCATTCCCTTAAGTGCAGTCCCCTCAGCCCCTCAACCTTTCCACTATTCCAATTCTTGACCCCTTTGCTAAAAAAGGGCAGCAACAAACACTGCGTACAAACATTGCTTCTTTCTATACTTATGCAAACTGTTTTTGCCTCCCAGGAAAGAGCATCGTTTGGCAGGATGACTCAATTTTACCAGAGTACATGTTTCCATTCCATGACTTTCGTTTAACAGATCAATGCATTCTGGGAGATGTAGTCTTTTGTTTCAGCTAGATTAACATACCAGAAATCAATGATTTTCAAATGAAACCTCAGAGGTGCTTAGATGGCAGAGAGTCACTCATCTCATTGCCCTAAAACGCCCCACAAACAAGAAAATGAGTGTAGTAGCCTGCTAAAATGCCCCCTTCTCATATCACTCATTTGTTTGGTCATTTACTTTTGTCCCCCACTCCTGCCCCGGAACCGCTTAGTCTTGCAAGCTATCTCTAACCATTTTGATTAAGCCAGCAAAAACAAAGCAGCCCTTTCAGCGCTCCACAAACACACAATGGTTAACGCGTGTTTAGTTTCACGAAGAGATGCTAATTTAGGAGGTGGGAGCATTCTTAAAAAACTCGGAGCGGTCTAAAATCATTGGCTGCATCAGAGGGGGTTAATGGAAATGGGCGTGGGATTTTTTCGTTGCTCGGTCTGTGCACTGCTGTTAAAATGCGATGGCTTCCTGCTCTCACAGGAGGGAGAGTAACAGGCTGCCTGCTGCGCCCCTCACCCCCAACTGTACCTTTGACCGGTTTTCCCACTCACCACACTTCACCTCACTGCAACAACAAACAAACAACACATAAGCCGCACCAACAGCACACGAGGACTGACATCGCTCCGATACTCGCGCCAAAGCTCAGCGCACGGTGTATAAAGACCGGAAGCTGCCAACAGGACATCACTCCTTTCACTACCCTATCCCTCTTCACTTTACTGACCCATCACGCCTTCTCGTTTGCAGATGCGTCTGATCGCTTGACGACCAACTCCATTGGTGAAGGTGCGCGGTACAAATATCTTTTAACATTAACATTCGCATTAACTCCTAGAAAGGGGCCTGCATCCAAAAAGCTTATGATATTATAATAATAATAATAATAATCTTTATTGTGGTTATTTCAAATTGAACTTTACACAAACACTTTTGTTAATCTAAAAATTCAAACCATTCATTTTCAATATACCTACAATCAATCAGTCAGTTTGTTTATTCAATTTACATACAAAAAATCAACATACTAAAAAACACATTCCTATGTGACCACTCATTTCAACTTTGAATTTCATCTCAATGTTCAGGTTATATATTATTAAAAATTCAAAAATTATATAAAAACATACACTTCATCTAAAACAGTTCATTTATCATAGTCAATTTCAAATATAGTAAGCCAGACAATTCATACATGGTTTACGTTTGAACTCTTGAATAGGCTAAAGATGACGTCCCTTGCCGATACCTTAGCCTAATGTGCCTGCCTGGACAGGCAGCAATTTCTTCACCT
The DNA here is from genome assembly GCF_040938575.1 of Ambystoma mexicanum. Classification (NCBI taxonomy): domain Eukaryota; kingdom Metazoa; phylum Chordata; class Amphibia; order Caudata; family Ambystomatidae; genus Ambystoma; species Ambystoma mexicanum. Next base: position 399,068,832 of record NC_090940.1, on the reverse strand, counting down.
GAAGCTAGACACGATATAGGGCAATGTGCGATGAAATGGTGTCCATGTTCAAGCAATAGTCCCAGAAGGCCTCAGACAGAATAGCCTCAAACCTGTGGACCAGACTCCAGAGATGACACATGTATGTAGGTCCCAGTTTCACATGAGAAGAAATGGTGTCCATGTTCAAGCAATAGTCCCAGAAGGCCTCAGGTACCCGTGGACCAGACTCCCAAGATGACACATGTATGTAGGGCCAAGTTTCATGTGTGATGAAATGGTGTCCATGTTCAAGCAATAGTCCCAGAAGGCCTAAGGTACCCGTGGACCAGACTCCTGAGATGACACATGTATGTAGGTCCCAGTTTCATGTGTGATGAAATGGTGTCCATGTTCAAGCAATAGTCCCAGAAGGCCTCAGGTACCCGTGGACCAGACTCCCGAGATGACACGTTTATAGGTCCAAGTTTCACATGTGATGAAATGTATGTAGGTCCCAGTTTCACGTGTGATGAAATGGTGTCCATGTTCAAACAATAGTCCCAGAAGGCCTCAGGTACCCGTGGACCAGACTCCCGAGATGACACATGTTTATAGGTCCAAGTTTCATCTGTGATGAAATGTATGTAGGTCCCAGTTTCATGTGTGAAGAAATTGTGTCCATGTTCAAGCAATAGTCCCAGAAGGCCTCAGGTACCCGTGGACCAGACTCCCGAGATGACACATGTATGTAGGTCCCAGTTTCACATGAGAAGAAATGGTGTCCATGTTCAAGCAATAGTCCCAGAAGGCCTCAGGTACCCGTGGACCAGACTCCCAAGATGACACATGTATGTAGGTCCAAGCTTCACGTTTGATGAAATGGTGTCCATGTTCAAGCAATAGTCCCAGAAGGCCTAAGGTACCCGTGGACCAGACTCCCGAGATGACACATGTATGTAGGTCCAAGCTTCACGTTTGATGAAATGGTGTCCATGTTCAAGCAATAGTCCCAGAAGGCCTAAGGTACCCGTGGACCAGACTCCCGAGATGACACATGTATGTAGGTCCCAGTTTCACGTGTGAAGAAATTGTGTCCATGTTCAAGCAATAGTCCCAGAAGGCCTCAGGTACCCGTGGACCAGACTCCCGAGATGACACATGTATGTAGGTCCCAGTTTCACATGAGAAGAAATGGTGTCCATGTTCAAGCAATAGTCCCAGAAGGCCTCAGGTACCCGTGGACCAGACTCCCAAGATGACACATGTATGTAGGTCCAAGCTTCACGTTTGATGAAATGGTGTCCATGTTCAAGCAATAGTCCCAGAAGGCCTAAGGTACCCGTGGACCAGACTCCCGAGATGACACATGTATGTAGGTCCCAGTTTCACGTGTGAAGAAATGGTGTCCATGTTCAAGCAATATTCCCAGAAGGCCTCAGGTACCCGTGGACTAGACTCCCGAGATGATACATGTATGTAGGTCCCAGTTTCACGTGTGATGAAACTGTGTCCTTGCTAAAACAATAGTCCCAGAAGGTCTCAGATAGAATAGCCTCATACCCGTTAACCAGACTTCGAGATGACACATGGATGTAGGTCCCAGTTTCACGTGTGAAGAAATGGTGTCCATGTTCAAGCAATAGTCCCAGAAGGCTTCAGGTACCCGTGGACCAGACTCCCGAGATGACACATGTATGTAGGTCCGAGTTTCACGTGCTGAGTCAGCACATTCCTAGCTGATGCTGTCTCTTCTGGCAGTTCGCAGATGGGATGAAAGCGGTCCTGAGCTGCAGTACACATCTGGGGTCCGCGTACGGCCAATAGTGGTAGTTGGTTACACCAAAGCTGTACTATGCACACTTATGATACTATAACAAAGAAGACCTGCTTTGCTGTCTAAAGTAGAAGATTATAATGTAATGAAGCACTTGTGATTTTGCAACGATAGGGCCATTTGGAGAGTATATGCTTTCTTGATTGCATGTACGCCATATTAATCTTGATATTACATCTTTAGTATGTAGCCGCTGCTGTGTTCTATCCCTGGTGTGTGCAGGTCTGGGCAGCATCGCATATAATGTGATGCAGCATACACAATGTGGCCCACATTATGAGCATCAGAGTGCCAAGAATAGAAATGAACCCCAGTGCTGCATGCAGGTCTCTGTGGGATGTGCTGGGCGCATGGCTTTACTGCCACTAGGGTGGTAAAGGCATGGCACACATTTCGTATTTCTGAAAGATCATATGCCCTATGTATGTAAATATCAATACATGAATGTGCATCACAGCGCGTGGGATGCATGTGCACATGGGACACGGTGCTGATGTCCCATGGAGGAAAATGCACAGAAGGGTCATTGGCGGCCCATTGCTCTACTATGCACCAAAGGTGGCGAGTATGTAGGTATCTGGCAGGCCCACAGTATACCTGGGCGGCCCTCCTTCATGTCGCTCTGTCATTTCACGAGCTCGTGAATCCCTTCACTTAAGAAACACACACTGTTGGGACGAGCCACACGTGTGTGCCGCCACCATTTGAGTGGAAGCACATATGTGTTGCTTTTCCCACTGGAATTCAACCTCATGATCGTGGGGTGCTTAATGCATGCAGTGTTTCTAGAACACCACATGAAACACATGCCTTATGAACCCCCAGTCGGATACACGTGATCTGACCGCGGCTGATTTTGCCGCGGCCGAAAAGTTTGCATGTGAAATGTACGAACCACAAAAGGTTCGTACATCTCCCATGCGAACACACGTTCAAAACCTCTACATAACCACACCCACAACACACCCACGACAGCCCCCCCACCCACACCTTTAACACACCCCGACCCACACGCCCAACATAAACATACCCTACTTACCTTTTCTTGATGCTGTATCCCTGCAGCGCCAGTTCCCTTTCACTTCCGTGATTGGAAACCAGCGCTGCAGCGTCCTTTTCTTTTTTTTTACAGGGGCTGCAGGGTTTTGCCCCGCAAACCCCCACTCACTATACTTAAAAGTATAGTGAGCGGGGTGTTGTGGGGGACACCCCCACAGATCCTTTTTTTATTTTTTTCTCAGGTGTACTGCAGGGGTGTCCCCCGCAACACCCCGCTCACTATACGACACAGTATAGTGAGCGACCACCAAAGGTTCGAACTTTTGGTGTTCGAACCTTTGGCGGTAGCATTTTTTTGGACTTTTTGTACGGTCTGACCTTTTTTTTCAGTCCGATCATACAATTCCCCCACAGTCATGTGCCGGGTAACTAGCGACAGAGTGTGACCGGCTGCATGTTTTGCTATCACTGCCAAGCTCATAATGACATAGAGTCTGTCATAGAATTTTCATATTTGATTTCTTTTTTAAAGATGGCTGATAAATGGAATGACCAGCAAAAGAAACTAGAGGAAAAGCAAGAACACGCTTTGCAGATAATCAAGGAGAAAGGCACTCAGGTATGGCAGAGTATAAACATATTGAAGACACTAGCAGTTGAATGGAAAATGGATATGTCAGAAAGCACATTCGCACCTGGCGTGTGCTGTTGCACATGGCACGCACACTGTAATGATGGATGCACGCCTGCATTCCCTGTGTTGGTTTAGCCACTGTGTGTCCTTCCCTGACCTCATCACAGTCATGGCTTGCCTGGGTGTCTGCCCCCTGCTGCACACACCATCCTCCATGCCATGTTCTGCCAGACCCCTTGTCCCTACACCCGCCTCATCCACACATCTCACTCGGAGTCCACAACACCAGCCTCCTGTGTAGTTGGAGATAGCATCTCTTTCTCGGTTCTTTGTCAAGAGGTTTGTGTATTTCTATTACTGCATATTGCCTAGTGCTGTATTGCATGTGTTTGCTCGTTTTATGCGGAGAGTGGGGTTATGACTGTTTTTAGAGGACGAGTTTTATTGTATCATTATTTGTATGCAAAATGTCTATTTGTGATGTATATTTAAATTTGATGAATGTGTTTTTCCACTTTGTGTAAGGTACTCTGTGTACTAAAAACACAATAGTTGGAGTTGGGATGCTCATAGTATCTTGCTGCCTCCATTCCCCGTAGTGAGTAATAGCCATCCTCCTCTCTTTTGTTTCCCCCCCTGAATTCTCCTGTCCCTGGTTCATGTCCTGCATCCCTTCCTCCGCGTTGCTTGCCGTCCCCACTCTTCTCTCTGTGACAACCCACATTTCTGCTTGACGCTCACATGAGACCACTACTCATCCGCCTTATTCTGTCCTTTTCCATGCACATTGCTGACAGCAGTCAAGCTCTGCTCTATTTTTTGCCATTTTCTGTCGTTTCTGCTCTTTTTGACTGCACAGAAATTAATAATGGTGAAAATGTGTGGCGGTATCGGACGTAACATCGGTAAAGGCTCATATCACCCAGTAATTCCCTTCACTTTGGGCTATTCTTTGGTTCAGTAGGACATTCCCAGCCGGTTCGGCCCGGCTCACCAGCTATTATGGCTATATTCCCTCATGCTTCTACATAGGTAGTGAAAGTCTTTAATGGCCAGTATGATCACCATATCCTTGCTGGCCATTTAAGCTATTAGCACATGAGGCGTCCTGCAAGGTCATTTTCTGTTTTTTGAGTTCAGAATGCAACAAGCAAAGCTCAATTTCCCATAATGAAAAAACCCAAGTCAAAATGGCTGCCATGAAAAACAGAAAGGGAGCACGAATAGAAATCAATGGGACCCTTTTCTATTTCTACTGTGGTCCGAACGACGGAAGGGGTGTGAAGGTGTCGACAACCCATGGACACGCCTTGTGAGTAAAGCTGATGAGAGAAGGTATGTAAAGAAAATAAAAAGAAATAGGAGCTACATGGTGCCTTTAAGGTGACTCCAAACAGGGAGAAAACCTGGTGGCTATGATACGTTATGTTACTGTATTTTTCTATAGCTCACCTGCTGCCACTTCAATGATCTCTTGGTTATTGCGCAGGTTCTAGGCCATCTGATTGGTGGAGCTTCAGCTTGTGAGTGCTAACAGTAGATCAATTAGGACAGGCCATTCATTCCGAATGTTGCTAACCTTGCAGTCTATGTGCTATTAGCACCCGGGAAGGACCATCATGGGGCCTCCCAGCAAAACCGGGAGCTTACAAGGCAGGCTTTACTTGCGTTCTGAGCCTCATGAAAAGTGGGAGGCCACCATCTTTGTTCCCAATGTAGGCCTTTGCTTGCCATGTACTACCTTAAACCGCCCCCTCATCACTACCCCTTTCCCTACTCACTCTCTGCACCACCACATCCCAGGTCCCACTTACCTGCAGTCTCGCCCGCTCCCGAAACTCCTGCTGTCCTGCCCCTTCTCCATGGAATGGGAGAAGGGACTACATGCAGTTCCCTTCTTCCTGTGTGCATAGTTCCATGTTGTTTCTCATCTTAAAAAAACGAAAATACTATCATCATGTCGTTGTGCTAATAGCAATAAACCCCTCAGTGGCCCGGCATTACCGGTCAGGTAATTGCACCTGGGGCTCATGTTAACTTTCTTGCTTCACTCGGGACTGCACCGCAGGGCCCAGTGGTGAGGTTGACGTCATGGAAGGAGACACATACAACAGATTGAATATGTAACAGAAATAATGTTATTAACTTAAATATCAGTCTGGTTCAACACCTACCTTGCCCTATGCTAAGGTGGGACTTCCCTACTTAAAGAATCTAAGGATAGTCTGAATCAGTAAGTACAACTTGAACATCTGTCTGTGTCCAAAACCTATGCTTGCCCTCACATCTAATGCAGAACAATCTTGGGATGCCAACTGTAAACTAAACAGTGTTTCAAAAGTAAACTTCTGAGCTTTCTTTTAGCTCAGGGTTTCTTTTTCAGCTCCTCTTCCTCAAGTACATATAAGTTCACCATTGTTTTCAAGTTATCGTTCCAACAATCCTTCACAGCTCAGGGTTCTCTTCCCAAAGCTTTAAATGCACCAATAGTAGTTTTCCTTCTTGACCCTTGGCCCAGTTATCTTGATCTTTCAGCCCAAAGGGGTTCTCTGGTCTGGGAGCAGTTGTCAGACTACACGGTCCACCCATCACAGGTTGCGCATCAAGGCACTCTTAATTCTCCTGATAACACATAGGCTCCTCTGTATCTTGCCTCTGTGTTTCATTCTCCTTAATTTGGCTTCCTTGTGTTAGCCTTTTAGGTTTTCCATAGAGTACCACATATCTCTAAGCCAGTCCTTGGCATCTTTGTTCTGTGCACATTTAATGTCTTATTGTATTTCAGGGTCTTATTCACACTTCACTTCTGGTGACCCTTTTGCCTCTTTATGCTTAGCTTTGCTCAAACCTGTAGGTTATTGTCGTTTAAGCATGGTTTTAAGGTTTGATCAGTTCATTGTCAACAAACAAATGGATTCTCAAATTTGGCTTCAAAACAAAGCGTTTCTCAGACTTGACTTCAACTCTGCAGTGAGATTCCTTAGTTCGACTTGGTTTACTACTTTCTTTCAGTTCCTTAGTCAATATTAGTGTATTTGCCTTTCTTTCATTCATGTAACATCACAGATCCATCTGTAACTGAAGCATTGATTCCTTTGACACTGTTTTGCACTGTCGCAGCCTGCCCGGAGCACGCCCTTCTCTGGGTAGGTTTCCCAGCACTCACCGGTTGTCAGCGTCCTCCTCCGGCGGCTCTCGCTGCTTTCTCCTTCTCTCTCATTGCTGCTTCTGGTTCAGCAAGCCTGGCTTGCCTGTTGACTGGAGCTCGGCTGGCGCTAGCAGTTTCTACGCCACTGTGAGGCCCGACACTGCGTCCATCTCGCCTTGACCTCATTGCAGCTCCTTTTGCTTCCACTTCACACTGGAGGCTCCCCACAGCTTGGGGATGTCGGCTGGCGTCCCTTCTCTGCCTCAGGTCACACCACGGCTGCCTCCAGACTCCAGCGGATTCCTGCTTGGCTCTGTCCATGTTCCCCAGGTCTCTCTCTCTGTCCATCTCACAGTCTCTCAATGTATATAGCTGTGGTCCTTCAATAGGCTGCAGGTGTATATCGTTATTCAATTTTGCCTAAATTTAATTAAGAAGACATGGCTTATCTTCATACCTTGGAGGCATCTTCTTCATCCCAGTAGCAAAGTGGTGAAAGGGGATGGTGTTCAATACTCTCAGTTGCTTCTTCCTCGTCTCAGTACAAGAGAGGTTAGAATGTGTGGTATTCATTACCCACAATTGTCTCTTCCTTGTCTCAGTACTGTCAGGTGTCCCAAGAGGGGAAAGAAGGGGAGCTGACCTACAGTAACCAATAAAGGTCAGGGAGGGTTAGGTTCATTGTCACTAGGATAAGGGGGATACCATGTCTCGCCAAAAGGCACCCCACTCCACACTGTTCCACCAGAGGGCATTCCACCATTCCACCATTCCACACCACCCCACTCCACATCATTTTACCACCAGGGCGCGCACAAGTATCGGATGCCTGATCCGACGTCTCCCTTCATCAGGCTGAATCATACCTTCTGAAGACAGAATAATCTACCATTTCTGCTGCAGTATTAGATAACCTTACTTTCTAAAGCCTTGTGCTTCTCTGGACTGCCTCGATTCCCAATAATTCAACCCTTCTCTACTAGATTGCCTCTTTCAACACTCCTCCTGCCCCGTGGGCGACAACATGGTGACCTCGTCTTGGATCCCTTGACTTTCACTGGATCCTCTCTCACCTGGATTCCCGGAGACTGTTCCTTCTGACAACCAGCTGCGAGTCCTGCTCCCAGGACTCGCTCCATCTGCTCTGAATTGCGGCGCCTACCTCGTCTTGCTGCCGGCGACTGGGCCCTCCCTCCTTTGGCCCGTTCCATGGTATCTGGCCCGGCTCCTACTGATTGACCTTCCCTTGGCAGCCCTTGTTCATCGTGGCTGCTCTGTACCGTCTTCACCGGCCCTGCAGCTGTCTCCTCTACGGTCCAGGCCGGGGGGCGCAGCCTACTTTCCGCACTTGTGGCTGCCACTAACTCTATCGCTGCCATCTCTGCAGCTCCTGCTGGGGGTACGCCCTTCCTCCTTTGGCCCTTCATGGTCGCGACTGATCTGCGCTGCATTCCCCGGCCCTGCAGCTGTCTCCTTTGCGGTCCCATCGGAGGCTCGGCCTCCATCCTGCACTGTGCTATCACCGACTCAGCTACTGTTTGTTTGTTTCTTTGTTTGTTTTATTCACTTATAATGCGCACCAAACCCAAAGGTAGCCAGGTGCAGCAGTACAGAAAATGCGAAGCTTAAGTTACAGGGTAGGGTCATGGGTTACATACAGAATACAAAATACAAAATACAGTATATTACAGGTAGACGGCAATTGCAGTTTACAAACAGGCATAGTGAGTACAAAGTACAATGAGGGCAGTATATGTACAGGCACTAAATGGACATTAACTCATCGGCCAGATGGGCAAAGTGAGGAAGTCCATAAGAGCAAAAATAGGCAGGACAGTAATGTGTCTATACTAGGGTCTTGTGAGGATGAGTAGGCGCTAGTGGGCTAATCATTGGCAGACCTCAGCAGATTAATGTAGTTGGATCTAAATTTTGGAAAGGGCTGCTCCTCACGTAAAGGGTGAGGCAGTGAGTTCCATAATTGGGCTGCTCGAGCCTGGAAGCTACTTCCCCCCGCCTTAGTTAGCCTAAATCTTGGTATGATAAGGCTATTGGCATTTGAGGTTCTAGCTGGGCGTGTATGGTTTCTTTTTGTGAGTTTGTTTGTGAGATAGCTCGGTGCAGCATTGTTCAGGGCTTTGTGAACAAGGGATGCTACTTTTAAATGGATTTTATTTTGGGTGGACAGCCAGTTGTTTTGGTGCCTGATCTTTGAAATATGCAATCTTTTGGACACACCAAGGGCAGCTTGCAGGGTGTTATTTTGTAAAATTGAATTTGATGGGTGATGGATTTATTGGCTCTAATGTAGAGGCCATTACAATAGTCGAGACTGGAGAGGATTAGTGCTCTCGCTAAGATAAGGCAGTTTTTGTCAGAGAGAAAGTGTTTGCCTGCTCTAATGAGCTTACATGTCTAAGCGGTGGCCGATGCCAGAGACTTCACCTGTTTGTCGAAAGAGAGGGTGGCATCCAGATAGAAGCCAAGTGTCTTCACCTCTTTAGACACCTTGATGATATTACCATCAATCTCAAATGAGGTGTAGTCCTGGCTTCGTTTGTTGAGGTTAGAATGAGTCCCTAGGATGATAAGCTCTGTTTTATCATCATTCAGGCATAGACCGTGGGTTGCCATCCATGCCTGGATGATGATATACACCCTATTTACCAAGGCCAAATCCTTATTATAATCCCCGGAAAGTGGGAGGAGAATCTGGGTATCATCTGCATAGCTAGTGTAGGTGATACCGAGAAGGTCCAGATCATCAAAAAGGGGCTTCGTAAATATGTTGTATAGAGTAGGGGAGGCACAAGAACCCTGAGTAACTCCACACAGGATGGGGATCGGGTCAGCCGCTGCCAATGGGGAGAACACCCTCATGGTCCTGTCGATAAGAAAGGATTCAATCCAAGTTATGGCCTCTCTGGAGAAATGTGCGGCAGAGTCTAAATGGCTGCAAAGTGCCCCATAGTCCACAAGATCAAATTCCGCCGAGAGGTCCAACAGCAAGAGGAGAGCCATTTTTCCTTTATCTCTTAGATCATCTATTTGTGCCTTCAAATCAATGAGGGCGGTCTCTGTGCCGTGTTGGGGACAGAATCCTGATTAGCGCTCTCCTAAGAGTTTGTGGTGTTCCAGAAAACTTTGGATTTGATTATAAGCAATCTTATCCAGGATTTTCAGCAGAAAAGGAACTCTAATGACGGGACGGTAGTTCGTGGGTATAAGTGGGTCTAGCAATTGCTTTTTGAGCAGTGGCAGTACCCAAGATTGTTTTAGATTGGTGTGCACCGTGCCAGACGTGAATGAGGAGTTGACAAGTTTTGCAATAAATGGGGAAAGATCCCTAGCAGCATCTTTTATGAGCTGGGCAGGGCACGTATCGCCCTGACAATTTGACGGCTTGAGAGAGAGGATGACTTTCTCCACCTCAAGGATAGAAGTTTTAGAGAACATAAATCATGCAACTGGGTCCTGTTCCTTTGGAGCACGGTCTATGATTGGGTTGTAAGTCTTGGGTGTTTGTGTGAGGGAGGCTTTTTTGTTTGGCTATTTTCGTTTGGAGTAAGAAGATTTTATTTGATAGTGCTTGTTGAATATCAGAGCACCAAGTTTTATCTCTGGAGCATATATCCGGAGTGGGGGTGGGTGACTCTAGTTCCTTGAGGATGGTGAACAGTTGCCTCATGCTTGAATTAGCATTGGATATACGCTTGTTGAATTAATTCTGCTTGGCCAAATGGATTTCTTTTTTATATTGGGAGGAGATTTCTGTGAGTTTCATTTTATGATCTTCTGAGGGGATAAGCCACCAAGCTGTTTCGCAACTCCTATTAAGTAGTCGCAGATCCTTTCGTTCAGGGGTAAACCATTTATTTAGGTGAGATTTAGGTTTACTTGGTCTAAGCTTCAGAGGGGCGATGTTGTCAAGCGTGGTTAACATAATTTTGTTATACTCGTTGACTAATGTTTCTGGGTCTAAATTATCCTCTAATCGATTAAGGATGGGTAGAATCAGCGGGGTCACTTTATCTCTGGTGATGCTCTTTTTATTTCTTGTTTGGCATGGTGGGGCCATGATAGATACTGGCGGAGGTGGTCTGGAAGTAGATAATTCAAATGACAAGAAGAAGTGGTCTGTCCAGGGTTAAGGGACAATGGCTTTGATATTGGTAGTGCAGTTGTAGTCTGCTAGCCAATCAAGGATTCTCCCTTTATTTTGAGCGGGTTCTTGAGTTTTTTGCGTTATACCCAGGTTGGAAAGAGAATTGGCAATGGTGGTGGCATTTTTATCTAGAGGGTCATTGAAACCCAAGTTGAAGTCCCCTAGGACAAGTAGTTGGGAAGAGGTTTTAAGGTTGTTAGAAAGAAGGTTATGGATGACCTCCTCAAATGTCCCGATGGGTCCAGGTGGTCTATAGATGAGGTGGATAGTCAGTGTTTGGGAGCTAGCTAAAGGAAGTTTGATGGTGAGCGTTTCTCGTTTGATCGTGAGAGAACTGTCTTCTCTGTGGCTTCTGCTAGGGGTGCGTCTTTCCCCTGACGGCCCTTCCTGATCACGGCTGCTCCATGCAGCATTCGCCGCCCCTCCAACTGTCTCCTCTGCGGTCCTGCACGGGGCCCGACCTCCATCCTGCACCTGGGGATATTGCTGACTCCACCACTGTCTACGGCTCCTACCGTGGGTGCGACCTCTTTCCTGCGTGCTCTTAACCGCGCAGCCTGATCCACTGATCCACCTCTCACCCGATTTCAGGACCCTGCTCCCTCCTTCAACTCCAGGACCTTGCTCCCTCCCTCCAACTTTACGGAATTACAAAGCCCACCGCTACTTACTGCTGAAGCCCTCGCCCGCCCCCTAAAACTGACAGGTGGGCCCCTGCTGTCTCCAGCCAGCTCCTCAATTTTACCAGTGGCGGGGCCCTCCCTCCATTAGCCTAATTCCCAAGCATCTTCCCCAACTGTCACTGTCTACCATCCCCCACCAGCCATTCTCACACGCGGCTGCCCCGTGCCACTCTCATCACCTCTACAGCGTCTCCTCTACTGCTTGCACTGGTAGTGCTACCTCCATCCTGAGTGCTCCAAACAGTGGTACCTTATCCACCCGCCCTTCAGCGTCCTCTCCAGCTCCTTCCACCATCACTTTGCACTCTTGCCCCTGTGTGCCAAGGTCTGCAATACCTGACCCACCCAAACTTCGAGGTCCGCTCCAGCTCCCTGCACCGGCACTCTGGACCTCCTGCCCCCCTCTGTGCTACAGACCGTGCTACTGACTTTGTGCTACCATCGGTCTGCAGTACCTCACCCACCCGAACTTCGAGGTCTGCTCCAGCTCCCTTCACCGGCACTCTGGACTTCCTGCCCCCTTTGTACCACAGATTGTGCCACTGAATTTGTGCTACCAATGGTCTGCAGTACCTTACCCACCCGAACTCCAAGGTCTGCTCAAGCTCCCTTCACCGGCACTCTGGACTTCCTGCCTCCTTTTTACCATAGATTGTGCCACTGACTTTGTGCTACCAACGGCCTGCAGTACCTGACCCGCCTGAACTCTGAGGTCAGCTGCAGCTCCCTGCACCGGCACTCTGGACTTCCTGCCCCCCTTTGTGCTACAGACTGTGCTACTGACTTTATGGTACCATTGGTCTGCAGTACCTCACCCACCCAAACTTTGAGGTCTGCTCCAGCTCCCTTCACCGGCACTCTGGACTTCCTGCCTCCTTTGTACCACAGATTGTGCCACTGACTTTGTGCTACCAATGGTCTGCAGTACCTGATCCGCCCGAACTCCCTGCACCGGCAGTCTGGACCTCCTGCCCCCTTTGTGCTACTGACTGTACTACTGATTGTATGCTTCCAACTGTCACTGTCTGCCTTGACAGTTGACTTACCTGCTCTCTGATCCTGAACACACTCGGATCCTTTGACACCATCTTGGCACACTTGTTATCCCCTACTACGAACCTACCCCACTGCCGTCACCTATTCCTCCAGCAACCTCTACTACAGATTTACCCTGAAGCCACCCTGCCCCCTGCTCCACACTCACAGCTCCCACACCGCGGCTCCACCTGACGTCTACTCCTATCAGAAGTCTCCTACACTTACTGACTACTTCTCCCTACTGACCATCCTCACTAGACACTCTTGCCTATTGCCTCTCATTCCTACTTCTTCCTCTTCGGTAACATCGACTACTTGAATGTCCTGCCTCCATCACCACAGCACCCCTGCCCCCCAGTACCCACCACCCTCCTCCCTCCTCAGGAATACTCCCACAGGTAGCCTTCCAATTTACTGTCCACTTTCTTGCTGACTCTCACTCCCTGTTATGCCCTGTTCCTCTGTTCAGTCCCACCCCTCTCCCCTTCCCTTCCCTCTCCCCCCTCGAATTTCTCTGCCTCTTCATCATGGCCATCTCCTCTCTCAACCTCCCCTCCACCCCCCACTCCCACTCTACCCCACTCCCAAACTCTCATTCTTACGCTGCAACCTCATCTACTCCCAAATCACCAATACTTCCAATGCCTTTGACGTTGCCCTCTGGAACACCAGATCGATTTGCAACAAAACCGTGGCTGTTCTTGACCTATTCCTACGCCTCAACCTCCAATTTTTCTGCATCACAGAAACCTGGATCCCGCCTCACAACACCTCCATTCCTGCATCCCTCACCTCATCCTCATCTTCTTTCGAACATGTCCCTTGATCCTCAGGTTGTGGAGGTGGCTTAGGCCTTCTTTTTCATCCTCACTTTACCTCCTCTCCCGCTCCTACTCCTCTACCTACTCTTCCTTCCTTCGAATTCATGTATGAAATATTTAATTCTCCTCATGCTATCTGATTCCTCATAATCTACCGTCCCCCTGGCCCTGTCGGTTCCTTCTACGAGGACATTGACCATCTCCTCAGCCTCATCTCCCCAGCCCCACCCCACTACTTGTTCTTGGCAACATCAATCTTCATCTCTCTTCTAACCCTCCCACCGCTCCTCTCTTATCCATCCTTGACTCCTTCCTTCTCTCCCCCCTCCCCTCCCTTCCTACTCACCAATCTGGCTCCACCATCGACCTCACCTTTACCTCCTCTTTCACTGCTTCTCCAATATCTTCTCTACCTAATTATCTATCTGGCCACTCCTTACTCTCCTTTTCACTTACCCCCCTACCCCTCTCCTCTCTCCCCTCCACCCTCTACTCTCTTCTTCCGGCGTGACTTACACAACTTCACCCTTCTCTATTCCATCCATCCTGCTCCTCTTCTCTCCCCCCCTCCGACTTCTCTTCTCTCTCAGCCAATGAAGCCTCTTCCACTCTGACTTCCTCTCTCACTTTCAATCTTGATCTTTACCCTCTCTCCTCGTTCCGCCCTTCTCACCGACCTGCTCAACCTTGGCTCTCATCTTATCTTTCCTCCATGCGCCGCTCTCTTAGGCGCCTTGAACAACACTGGCTCAAACATCCCACCCCCTCCAACCAAGCTGCTTACTTCTCCTATCATACCCTCTACGACTCCTGTCTCAACTCCGCTAAATGCACCTACTTCTCTGACCTTCTCCACTCTCAGTCCTCTCACCCTCACCGCATTTTTCAAACCTTAACTCGACTTCTCTCTCCAGCTACCCACTCCATTGCCTCTCCTCTTTCTGCTTCTGATCTTGACACCTTCTTTTCCAACAAAGTCCTCAATCTTCGCCAAACTATCCTCTCCTCCCCTTCTTACTCTCCTCCGCCACCTCCTCGTCCTCACCCACCCTCCTCCATGTCCTCATTTACTCCTGTCACTCAATCTGAAGTTGCCCTACTTGTATCTAAAACTCATCCTACTGCTTCTCCCACTGACCCCATTCATACCTCCCTCATTCCTAAAATCTACCCCCTCCTCATACCCTATCTCACCTCCTTTTTTAACACCTGTTTATCTACTTCCACCTTTCCTACTCCTTTCAAGCATGCGACTATCATCCCCATTCTCAAAAAACCTTCTGCTAATCCTTACCTTGCATCCAATTATCGTCCCATCTCTCTCCTACCCTTCCTTTCTAAACTTCTCAAACGTATTGTCTATTCTCAGCTTTCTACCTTCTTCTCTACACATTCTCTCCTCCCCTACCCAATCCGGTTTCCGCCCTCAGCACTCCACTGAAACTGCTCTCATCTCTGTTCTCAACTCACTACTTTCTGCACGCTACTCTAAGCACTCCTCTATTCTTATCCTCCTCGACCTCTCTGCTGCTTTTGATACATCTTGTTGTCCATCCTCTTCTCCTTAATTCTCTCTCTTCATTTGGCCTCAAAGACTCTGTCCTTAACTGGTTCTCCTCCTATCTTTCCAACCACAGCTTTGCTGTCTCCTGGGGTGGCTGCACCTCTCCTACCTATCCTCTCAACCAAGGAGTCCCCCTAGGCTCTGTCCTTGGCCCCTTTCTCTTCTCACTTTACACTTCCTTCTTAGCTCCTATTATCTCCTCCTTTGGCATCTCACACCATTTCTACGCTGATGATACCCAGCTCTTCCTCTCCTTCTCTCCCAACATCCACCATAAGCTTTCTTCTTGTCTCTCTGCTATTAAATCCTGGATGTCCTCTCACTTCCTTACTCTTAATGCAGACAAACCCAAAGTCCTATTCCTCCCTGCCAACACAATTCCTCCTCCCTTCATTCTCTTTCCCCCCTCCCAACTCTCCCTCTCTCCCCATGCCCGCAACCTTGGTCTTCACATTGACCCCCCACCTCTCTCTATCTCACCACATTTCTCTCACTGCCAGATCTTGCCGCTTTCACCTTTATAACATCCGTAAAATTCGACCCCTCCTTACCTTTCACGCGACCCAACTCTTAATCACCTCCCTCATCTTCTCCAGACTTTTCTACTGCTCCACTCTTTTCTTTGGACTCCCCTTCACTCACCTCTCCCCCTCAAATCTGCCTACCACTCAGCCATCTGCTCCCTTTGCCTTCTCTCACCTCATGACTCAATTTCCTCCTCTCTCACTTCACTGGATTGGCTTTCATTTCACTCCCAACTCAAATTCAAGTTCCTCTGTCTAATCTTGAAATACCTCCATGGTCTAGCCCCCCGTACTTATCCTCCCTTCTCACTATCTATACTCCTTCTCGCTCTCTCTGCTCTGCCGATCTTTTCCTACTCTCTCCTCCTCCACCACCTTCCGCCCCTTCCCGCTTTCGCTCCTTCCAACTACTCGCTCCTTTCCACTAGATCCGCCTTCCCCTCTCCAACCGCTCTGCTCCCTCCTACCCTACGTTCCGCACTTCTCTAAAATCTTATATCTTCCATTCACCTCCATAACACTTTGCCTCCTCTCTTACTTCTGCGTCTACCTCTACCCTCACCTCCTACTCCCTCTTTCACTTTAGTACCCCCTCACCCTCTCCTTCAGCTCTTCTCCCTCCTACCTCACTTTCTGCACTTCTCTAATTCTTATCTCTTCCACTCACCTCCCTATCACCATTTGCTTCCTCTCTTACTTCTGCTGCTACTACCACTACCCTCTCTGCTCACGCTTAGCCTTACCAATAATGTTAATTGTTCCTTGTACTGTTTTCAGGTTTTGAATCAATTATTATGTAATGCTTGTTGTATTTCACCTGTTACCCTTGTTAAGCGCTTTGGATTAAAGCGCTATATAAATTCAATAAAATACAAATACAAATACACTCCAAATCCGCAAGAACCCTCCACCCAGGTGATCCTCCCTCGCTTGTCCTCCCTCAGGGTCAGGATCCGAAGTGATGGCCTTTCCGTTGTCACCTGCGTAGAGGATACAAGCGCAGTAGGAGTGAAAATACCCTGAGGTTTCTCACACAGGCCAAATACCTGAGCAGAAATGCAGCCCGCCATCTCTGGGTTTAATGCTTAACTCTAAGTTGTACCTTTTAGATTCTGTGGAAAGAAATGTAGGCTGTGTATTTGTTAACTTCAAAAGTATGCAGAATATCCTTCCATTTTTTTGTTTGCATCGCCAATCATAAATAAATATTCAGGGGACATTTTCTTCTGTAATTTTGTCTGCTTAGTTTAATTCCTCTCACATTACGTTAATAAACGATACTTTACTTGCTGCAAAGTTGACCATAGTCTGTTGTAAAATCCTACTTCTATGTTCTGACCTCTGTTTTTTAGGGTGAGCATCTTCAAGTACTCAAGTACACAAACTCCCACTGTCTCCCTTATGTGATCTTTAGAGGCGACCTTTCAATACAATCACTGACAGGTCCTAGAGTGTCTGCCTCTCCTATATGATTTGGTGACACACCAGCAGTTACCCTTTGTGATTTGAGATTGTGTCTATATTTAGGGTGATTATTTTACCTAGTCGCTAGCAAGCCTCACATACATAATTTATTTACATCAATGGATGATTTGCAGTTGTAGGTGCCTTGTATCTGTACTGTTTGGTCCTGTGGGGTTGTTGAGGTAGACCTGTTGAATATTTGCTGGCAGGTTTTACATCACCTAACATTGCACAGGTATGTTCCATGTCTTATTTGTTCTTGGTGTGGGAGACATGTAGTCCTGCATGGGGTCATGTTATTTGTATGATTCAGGGTGTTTCCTTGAAGATGTTCCTCAGCTTATCATCCCGGCAGAATATTTGTGGTAGACCCTTAACAATTGTATTCAGTTGTGTTAGTGCTGGATGAAAAGTCACAACAAAGCATACTCGTTCTGTAGTTTCACTGTCCCTGCATTGTTACAGATTGTGTCTGGGTATTTTCAATGCACAATCAAATTCCTTGTAAATGTGTCTGACCATTTTTCAAGAAAGATGTACGGAGTGTAGCAAGTTGGTTGTGTTTATGTTGGGAAAAAATATGTTTGAATTGGATGGCGCAGTTATGGCAGAAAGATTATTTTGTATTGCTTTAATGGAAACTTATTCTGTGCAGGTTTTTATTCCTCTAAGTGGTTTCTTATGTACAGTTGTTTCTATGTAGCCATTCCTTTGAACAAAAATAGTGGTATGCAGAAAGTGTATGTTCTTCTTGGAATATTTCTTGGTGCACCTAAAGCAGTGTTGGAAACCATTTAGTATTCATGGAACTGTTAAAGAGCACCTTTGCGTTCTGGAAAAAAAAAAGGACATTTCATTAGATTGTTAAAAGATGTCCTGCTCGAGGTCTGGCCTGAAAAAAAAGCCTAGAAAGGTTTACATATCAAGATGCCAAATGTGTGCCTATGGACGTTCCACTCTTTTGTAGAAAGGGTCTTCCACTGGAGTCAACATTATTGTGTGTAAGCATGACCTCCATAAGGTCTTTGATAGCCCTGTTTGGGGTGATGATCTTGCTGGTTATGGTTTGCAGGATTCAGCTGAATGAAACTATTCCATCTTCATGTGGAATGTTGAAAGTGAGGTGGCATCCAACACGGCCAAGAGTGTATTCAGTGATACACAGCCTTCCTCTGTAATATTCATGTGGCCATTTGTTCTATCCTGTACAAAGTTCTTTGTGTTCATCAGCAGAGGAACTGGAATTCATTGAGGGTATTCATGTTTGTGGTATTTTTTTATTTTTGCATTTATAGTTAACACACTTAGCCCGGGGGCAACTAGGAGCTAACTGCAGTACAGAAAGCAAAGTAAGGGAGCATTTGAGTTACTGATGCCATAAAGAAGCAGGGAACAAGGGAGGTGGAAGGAGAAGGAGTCCACGTTGTAGTCAATTAAATAAATAGCCAGGTTTTTAAGTGTTTGTGGCAGAATCAATAGGCGGGCTCAGAGTGAGCGGCAGGAAGTTCCACAGCTTGGCAGCAATAACTGGGAAACTGGAGCTTCCTGCTCTTGTGGGTTTGTATCTAGAAATGATGAGGCAGTGACTGTCGGTCGATCGAGTAGGTCTTGATGAGTTATTTTTTTCTAATCTTCGTGACAGGTATGCCAGGGCTGTGTTGGTAATGCAGCGGTGGGTGATGGAGAGAGTTTTAAACTTTTTGCGTTCTCTGATCGGGAGCCAATGCACTTTTCTTCTGACGGCTGAGATATGACCACATTTCGAGAGGGCAACAGCAGCGAGGAGGGCTTTGAACCCGTGTACCCAACACAAGGCCTTTTAAGATGAAGTAGCAATACTTTGAGATAGATGGAGACGCAGAATATATGCAAACATCAATAATCAGACTGTCTCAGGAAGTTGTCAAAGTAAGTCTGTTTTATTTGCAATTGTCTAAAACAGGGAGTACAATGAACATCAACGAATACGCGCTTGATCTTCTCAGAGAGTTTCATAAAAAACACAGCTTATATAGTAAAAACCTGTCATCATTGACGTCAATGTACGTGGCAAACTACAAAAACCTACTTGAGAAAGTGATAGGCTTAGAAGGAACATCTAGGTATACGTTCCATACTTGTCAGGGAAAGTGATTGGGTCTCTAACATCAGGTGGGCAACAAAGCCCTCCTCTAGTGCAAGTCACTATGAACGTCATCAAATACACAACGTCCTATTGGTTACACAAACTATGGGGCTCTCTATTACATGACCCTCTATAATTGGTTGGCACCCTCGTACCCCACTGTAATATTCCACACACGCTAGCAGTACGCAGGCTGGCACCCAGGTGCTGGTGGACTGGTCTTGACCATAGCTTACCACCTAATTAGCCTGCCACCTATCATCACTCTTGCAGTCTGCCAGTCAATTAGCCTTTGAACATGGGCTTGCAAATGTTCTTCGTGCCTGAGAATGAAAGGGAGTAAAGGCATACTTTGTCTCTTGGTTTCGATGAAACTCAATCCAGTATCTATTTTCATCTGACCATGTGACTAGAGACCATGTTTTAGAGCTTTTGCTGCATTTAAAATACTGTTTAAATGATGAACCTATGACGGCTTCAGTGTTCTTGTACCTCATCTCAGACAGGAGTTTGTTCTTTTCACACGTTTTGTAGCTACTGCATGAACATTCAGGTTCACAGTGGCCTTGACCTCTTGGTGCTGGGCCAGCCAAGCCTTTCTTGAATTCACCTCTGCCGTTAAGTTGTTTTCCAACTGCGCCAGACTGAAAAAGCCTTTCTGTTCACTGGGTCCAGACTCTGCTAAAGTGCATTGTGGAACATCTATATTCTATATATTCCTATGCATATACGTTGGCGCTCGTCGCAATTTATTGACTATGTAGCCAGCCTTAAGAATACTTTGTCTGCTTGCGTTACTGCATCTGTACAATTGTAAAATGACTTGATATTTTCTTCATTGTTTCTGTAGCATGAGCATCTTCATCTTGAGCCCGAAATGTTGCTCATCTTTAACACCTCCTCCTTAGATCCTATAGAATGGCTATAGTCTTCAGCCTCTTCATCATTTCTGGATGCATCAGCTCTGCTTTGCATGAGGTCACCAATCTCCTTTCTTGCTCATTTTCACACTTCCTCTGGGTTTTCATTCAAATGGCCATCATATTGTTGTGAGTGCAGATATGGTTTCCTTAATGGGTACCTTACTTCCATGATTCTTTGCGGTATAAGCATTTTCACTGGCACTGCACATGTCTCACACTCTGGCTCCCAACATATAGGCAAAAAGGGAGCAGAGCTTTGGGTTGGGGTACTTGGCTCCTTCTCTACACTCCCCCCTCTGGGCGATTCATTGGCCACTCTATCATCATTCTTCACATCTAGACATGCTTGTCTGAAGAAATGCTTCTTTTGGACCCATATCTTTATGACTCCTTTCAGGCATCCTGCTGATTTCACATGCTCATCCTTGTTTCAGGACATAAGCATGCATTGTCCATTGAGACTGCAGTAGATCCACTTCCGCATGTACTTCTTATGGTTATTAGGGTACAGGAACTTCGTTCCCTCAGGTGCATGGATGC
Source organism: Ambystoma mexicanum (assembly GCF_040938575.1). Classification (NCBI taxonomy): domain Eukaryota; kingdom Metazoa; phylum Chordata; class Amphibia; order Caudata; family Ambystomatidae; genus Ambystoma; species Ambystoma mexicanum. The sequence continues at coordinate 399,048,409 of NC_090940.1, read as the reverse complement.
TGGCCTTCACGTAGTCTCTGATATCTTCATCTGTCAGCTTAGCTTTCCATCCTGATTCAACATCAATCACAATCTTCATTCCAACTGCCTTCTTTGCAGTCTTCTTGCATTGTGTGATTACTTTTCTGATCACACAAAATCCAAACATGATCATCACCAGGTGGGCTCCCAGGAACTTGAAGATGTTCGCCATCCACTGTGGAACCCATGAAAAGATTGATCCAAACCAACTGTCATCAGCAATGTCGTCCACTTCATCTTCCATCTTGGCATGCAAGTTTGTCAGCAACGTTATGGCCTCTGTCAAGGTGCCATTCTCGTCATCATGAGAAGGTATGAACGTGCAACATGGTTCTCCGATTTTGGCACAAACACATTTCCACCCATAGCTGTGATGATGTCCAGGGCATATCTGTCCTGAAGAGTCATCAGTCGTATGGCTCTCAGATCCTCCTTGATAGCATTTAATCCCTTTATGGTAGTGTTGATCATCTGCAAAAGCTCCCATCTGGTTATCTGTAACCATTTGTTATTTGCTACCGTCTGGATCCTGGGCATAAAGATTACAATGAATATTGATGAAGTCTGACTGAACAATCTATGTTCATATTGAATGGAATCAAAAGCTTCTATTGACTTGGCTGTAAAATAGTTCTCCCTCTTCACTCGATTCAGTATCTCAGCAGATCTCTTCTTTCTCAGGTGAGCATCTGCTTTTGGAAATTCCCCAATGTTCAAGTCACTTTAGGAATCCCCAATGCTGGAACATGGACCATCACTATAGAACACAGTCCTCCCCAATCTCTGGGCAGATTCATATAAATTCTGGATCCACAGGCCCAGTAGTGATCCATTATCACTGCTGTCCCAATGTTCATTCCTGGCACATCAAAAACTCGACCACAATTTAGATTTTCTCCAACTTTTCTCGCACCATTGTTTCTGAAACAAAGCTTTGCATTGTCCAGAGCCACAAACTTAAAGGCCCTCCTTTGTCTTCGACCCATGTCAGTAGTTTCACAAGTCATGGCCATAAAGGTTTGCATCTTATTTCCACAATGTCAATGGTTGGTTTGTGGTAACCAATTGCTACCCACGCTCTGCAGATAACCACACCTTCCTCCCAGCAGTCTGGAGAAAGTACTGATCTTTACTTCCATCTTCGAATTTCTTCTGCAGTTTTTCCTGGGCTTTCAAGTCTTCTGTTTACTTCTCATCTGATTCCAGCTCCTTTCACTCCAGGCTGGTCATATCTCATCACATGATTTCTGGTGAATGTCCTTGCCCTTGTCTTTGAGTCTTGAACATAATCATCTTCGTCTGGAGCTGACCATTCTGTTGCCCATACCAAAGATGCTATTCTGCCCATGAACTGACCTCTTGCTCAGCAGAGTGCTACTTCAGCTAGGCAATGTGCTGTCTGAACATCTATTTCAATGGCTATGAATATCTTAGACTTTCCCATAGTGTAAGGCAGGAATGCACACAGATAGCATTCCCCCTCTGAGGCTCTCCTTCTCACCGCTTTCATGTGCTGATACCACATGCTGTTCCCCAAATGTGCTGTAGTATCCAGATAATCATTCAATTCATGATCATCCTCTCTTGTACTTCTCTTAGGTCTCTTTCTTGCCTCATGTGATTTATGATAATTTCATGAAGTATATCAGTTTCTTCTTATTCAGGGAATCATAGGGACACTCATCAGTGAAATTGGTGTCTTTACATGTGCTACTGGTGTAGGCACAATCACATAAGGCCTTGGCTTTCAAAATATTGCTACATTTGTGCCTTCCTTCTGCATAGGAAGATACACGGGAACCACTGCTCTCTTTGGACCAACATAATAAACAGTGTGTATCGTGAGAAACAGAAGAATAATGATAAATATGATACATGTATATATTATGTACCAATACATCAAACTCCAGCAACAATAGCTACTCGCGTGTCGCTGTGTTATCTCGTTGTTTGCTACATTATTATTATTGCTATCAATATATCCCATCTTGCCTGTGATTATTTTTAAGGAAGAAAAAAATAACTTTAATCAGGCAAGTTGGTCAGATGCTCGGGTAGTAGACGAATCTGCTTGATGATCTTGTGTAGCAGCCAATTTATTGTAGGTCGATTCCTGGGATCTCTCAGAAATACATAAGTATTGGTCCATTGTCCAACAATATAAGGATGTTTGTGGAGCAGAAAATAAAAGATATTGCCAAGCATTTTGTGAGCATGTTCATCAGATAGGACCATCTGTACTTCCCGTACAACACTCTGGTAACTGGAGGATCTACTCAGTGATGGCTGCGAGCAGTCTCCTCACAATGGGACAATTTTTAGGATCTTGCAAGAATAAATAAATGTCACACGTTCTCCCAACCAGTGCACGATATGCTCGAAAAATGAAGAGGAAAACAGCAAGAATGAGCTGAAAAGTGTTGCCATCAGACACCACCATGGGCACCTCCAAAGAGAAACTCGGTAAGAAAGGAGTCGGGAAACTGCTCCCTATTTCAGTCGTCGAAAAGGAACTCAAGGTTTCTCCTTTTTCTTCTTCAGGATCTCAATGCTGCACAGTCCAATTTTCTAGTCCTTGATGGAAGGGTTAAAGGCATTCTCATTTGCCTCCCAGTGACTAGTTTGTGGGGCGTGAGGTGGTGGTCAGAGCCTGGTTGATTCCTCAATGCATATAATGCAAGAGACAGGCAATGCAGCCATCCCTTTTTCAACGTTAGCTTTAATTTGGCTATCGTCTCTTTGAGTAGAACGTTGAGTCACTCACATAGTCCGTTCACATGCGGGTGATAAGCAGAAGAAAACTTGTGTTTTATGCTGAGCAGTAAGCTAATTAGCTCAAACGCCTCGTTCACAACATGTGGGCCATTGTCTGATCTCAACACCTCACATACTCCCCATCTAGGAGATACTTCTCAAACTAAAAATGTTGCAGCGCAAGTGGCGTCTGGGTGTGTGCATGGGCCTGCCTCGACCCACCAAGAGAAGGGGCACACCACCACTATCATATACCTATATCCATAACAGACCTGCAGCATATCAACATAGTCGATATGTAAATCCTGAAAAGGACCATTTGGTCGAGGAATAACTCCTCTGACTGTTCGTAGTGTGTGCCCAGCACTAAACTTTTGACATACGATGCAATTTACTACATAAAAAGCAACATGTTCTAACAGGTTTGGTACAAACCAGTCCTCTGCAATGGTTGCTGCGAGGCTCTCCTTAGTGACATGCGCAGGGTAGTGTAGCTGTTCCAACACCACCCTTAAATAGGCTACAGGCATCACCGGTTTACCCCGCTGTCCTGTCACCACAGTGCCTCGGAAGGTGATAAAGAACACCCCCTCCGTGTCCAAAGATCTTTCTCATCCTGTGGGGCTCCATCTTGAATTTCCATCAATTGTGTTTTCGATAAATGGGTAACGTTTTCATTCACAATCATCATCAGCACCATTCTCTCTTTCACATCAGGCGTATCAAAGCTCATTATATCAGGTGAATATGCAACTCTTTTTGCCTCTTCGTCTGCGCCTTGGTTTCCGTGTGAAATAAAGTCTGCTCTCTTAGTGTGCGCTGCACACTTAACTACTGCAATGGCTACTGGGAGTTAGAGTGCTTTAATAAGTCTGTCTAATAAGGTGGCATGCTGGACTGGAGTGCCGTCCGCTCAGAGGTAGCCCCTCCTTTTCCAATGTGCTAGCCCTGCATGTACTGTTGACGTCACATTAGCGGAGTCACTGTACACCATTACTTCCTGGTCTGCGTGTTTACATAGAAATTCTCATAGGGAGCCAGATAAAGAAGTCAATTGGCTTTAGGCCCACACTAGTAGTCAGCCAGATCATAGACAGTGAGGGTCACTGATCTCTAGTGACCACAATGGAATTTAGGGATGCCTGGGCTAGAGATGGAAACATCCACAGAAGACGAGAGAGAGAGGGACAGCCCTTAGTGAGACCTATTCAAAATTTCAAATAAAAACTCTTGTATCATCTTCGAGAGTTGGTGTGTCTAGAGGCCATCTGTGACACATTGCGTCATTGTGGGATCATTCAAGCCCCAATGGGGCACAAGAGCAGAAGCCAGTCCTAGATGTTCACCCCACTAAGCCACTATCTGAGAAGAACAAAGTCTTGAGTCTGATCTTCCATGCAGTGACATCTCAGACATGCACACCTATTAAAAGATCCACATGGGAAAATTCTAACAAGGTTCAAAGCGCCGACAATGACTTGGTACCATTGAATGAGAAGATAATTGTTGAGACAGATCTAAGGGTATACCTGCAGATGAGCAGCATTGGGTATTTCACTCCATTCCAAAGCGATCTGAAGATGCCTCCCTACCTTTTATTTATTGTGGTCAACCCAGCACAGCACCACAGTGATGTCTGGGCCTTGCTGATCAACCTCTCCCTCACCCCTATCTAGCTCCAGAAGTGGAGATATTTGACAGGTTTCGGTGGGATTCCCTGTGGTTCACAATGCACTGCCCAGAGAGGAAACCCCCTCCAAAGATGGTTGGGGCCCACTGTGGGAATCGAGCTCCATCACTGAGGGTGCAACACCTTCATGACAAAGGGTCCTAAAAGTTTATATGGAGTGCTTTGTGCAGTGCCTGAATCCAGTAGGCATCAAGGAAGTGGCAAGGGGGAGCCAGAAGACCAATTTCAGCAAAGGTGAGCCCAACATCAATGGGGAGAACTCAGGAATGAGTCAGAGAATGGGGAACAAGGGGATAGTCCCGTGTCCCCCGTGATTCATTGGTATAGCCCAGTTTGGAACAGATTACCTTGCCTCCTCAGGAAAGGGAGTAGCTGGGCCAGGATCACAAAGAAAGGTCCTAGCACTGCACCCGTTGAATCCTGGTACTGAGGTCTGATGATTGAATTGACAGGGTCAAAGATGGGTGGATGTAGAATTGAGCTCCCTGATTAATCTCAGGAAAGGCATGGTTAGTAATTCCTTAGAAACCAAACCCGCATTGTGTCAACTGCTTAATGGACAGGAATATTCTGTGCATACATACATGTACTTTATGCAATTAGAAAACAAACATGTTGTGGCATGGAATAAATTGAGAATGGTGTGGTCGGATGATATAAATACGAACTTCACAGATATGGAATGGAAGGATATACTTAGGGTGAGTGCCAGTGGGGGTACTGATTTGAACTTGCGTCTGATCAGACAGAAAATAGTAGGTAGGGTTTATTGGACACGAGTTAAAATGTATAAACTGGGGCTACAAACGGATAATTTATGTTGGGGGTGTGGAAATGAAAATGGTACCCTTTTACACCTTCTCTGGAGTTGCTCAAGAGTTCGAAATTTTTGGAATGATGTGATTGATAGGATTAATTTGATTTTGGATGTAGTTTTACAGAGATCGGGTGGGAATATTATCTTACTTCTACATCGAGATAGGTGTAAACGTTCTTTGAAATATAGCAATTGGATAGATAAGGCTTTATTAATGGCTATGAGACTGATCCTTCGGGTTTGGAAAACTAGGAAGAAGCCAACTGTCGATGACTGGTTGGTTGATTTACTCACTTTATCGAATTTTGAAAAGCCCATATTTAAGGTAAAAGACAAAGAAGAGGTGTACAATCTATTTTGGGGACCATTCAATGCCTTATATGGTTGATTATATGGGCTGTGGATAAATGTAAGGAGTGGCTAAAATATATATATATATATATATATTTTTCTCTTTTTGCTCTTCTTCTTCTTCTTCTTCTATTTATTAATTGTTATACTTTTTGGGGGTTTGGTCTGGTGTTGTTTGTGTGGTTTTGGTGTTTGTGTGTGAGTCCTATATTGGGTGTGTTTTCAGCTATTGTATTTTGCTTTTTTATTGTCTGTATAAATTAAAAGTGTCTTAGTGTGTCTGGGGGATTACTTGATCGTGATGTTTGTTTATTGATATGCAATTTAGTTAAATGATTTTGAATTGTTTTATTTGGTTTGCTATTCATCTCTGTATTATACTGCGGTGTAATTTGTTTGTTGACATACTAATAAAAATATGAGGTGGGTGGACCCACCACAGGGAAATCCTGGAGGAAGGGCCCAGCAGCAGGCTGAAAGTTCACAATTAGAAGATCCATCTGAGACCTGAAAGGACCCACACCCTGAGGGAAAGGCCACTCCAGTGGAAACACAGAGATAGAGCCAAGAATACTCTAACGAAGGAGAATCTCTCCAAAGAGGAGGAAGGGCCCTCTAGGGAGGACATAGAACAAGGTAGGGCAGTCCTCTTAAAGAAATTGCCCAAAGAATGGGATTTGGAGTCCCTGGAAAACAAATGAACGCAAGGTAGAGGAAATGCTGTCTGCTCTGTAGGAAAAGGAGGCTTATTGAAGATGTATGCCCGCTTCTCAGGAGTCTGAACCGTGCCTCTGTAATGAATCAATTACCACAGGGGGGGCGGGCAACAGAAGAAGTATCATGGGATGCTCCCACCATCAACAATTATACGACTGAGGTGATCTACTGGAAGATACTTTTTGAGTGCCAGTCTAGGTCCGTGGGGAGACAGCCTGGGCTGTGTTGGACTTGGGCAACACCCACACCACAATAAACCCAGAGTTGTTATCTCTGCGTTTATCCCAGACTGGGAACCCTAGGGGCATCTGTTGTATCCAAAGGGATTGGGTGATGTACAACATGACAAGGATTCCAATCCAAGTGGGGAATAAGATTTGAAACACTGAAGTCCTCATAATCCCATACCTTCCAAAGAATCTGGTATTGGGCAGTAGGTTCCCCAGGTTTTGGGAATGGATGGAATCCTTGTACCATCAGGATCAACACAGTAAGACACTCATCATAACCCTGTGGGTGAACCAAGAAATCATGTTCTATGTGTATGGGAAAAGGGGACATATCTCCTATCATTGCCCCAAAAGGTAAAGTTCCACAGGGTAGCCGGGATCAGAAAAGTTGGGGAGGAGAGAAGGTACCAAACAGCGCCTGGGGAAGTAGTTGGCTGGCAAAAAGAGGAAGGGGCCATTGAAGAAAGGGTGGAGGTTTGTGACGAGTTCAGGGACCTCACTCTGTCAAGAGGGGACAAGGAGCCCTCTCAAACTGAAGCATGGGCCTACCAGTGTTTTTTCCAGGGGAGTCCTGCCCAGAAGCAGGGTCTGGGATTTGAGAGGACCCCAATCTATGCCCCTTATACACGTGCCTGGCTATAGATGTTAAGTACCATGTGTTATTATCCCATATCTACCAAATGAAATGCTCGCCAGTGGCGTTTCTCTTCTAGGACTGCCAAATCCAGAAGTTATTGTGGCAGGGAAAGGAACATATTATCCACAAGTGAGAGAGCCAGCAGAGAGCAATAAGGCAGCAAAGTGGTTCAAGCTGCGGACCGGCAACCCAGAGGCTCCAAACTACGCACCCAAGAACCTGCAAAGGGACTTCGTTTATCGTTGCGGAACTCAGGGAGGCCTACATTTGAAGGGCACAAGCATACCATCTTTATAACTGATTATGTGTTTCACAAGGGCCCATGTTGAAGGAAGAGGTGGGGCTTCAGGAGCATTTGAAAGCCTCACAGCTGTATGCTGTATGCTATGATCTTGGGGGAAAAACAGGATAGTGATTGGCCGGAATACAATGGCGTAAAAGGGCAAGGCTAATTGAGACCTGGGTAATTGAAAGACACCCCTTCCTAAGATTGTTTAGTCTTTGTGTGACACTGGTTAGCATCCTCCTAGAAATTCCCAAAGAGAAACAGTTAGAGAAGGTGATTGCTACTAGGCCCTCAGGAGCAGCCAGTCAGATCAATGACAGATCAATAACAGTACAGCATATCAATCTCTAACGACCGCCTTGGGACTTAGGGATGCCTGGGTTAGGAAGGTAAAAGCCTACGGTAGACGAGAGCGAGAGGGGCAGCCATTAGTGAGACCCAATTCAATATTTCAAATAAAAACCCTTCAACCATCTTCGGGAGTTGGTGTTTTCTTGAGGCCGTCTGTACCACAAGTCTGTCCTCTCATGTACTATTTTTTACCAGGCGTCGATGGAAATTCATAGCATTTAACATTTCATCGCCAGGGTCGTTTCAAAATGTTCCTTAGACAAATGCTTTACCAGTTGGATATAAAAAAGATAAGGGACTTGACCCTACAAATATAACATTGTACATTATTGTTCTTCTGCTATTTGTTAGATTAGGGAACATTTGCAGGTGAACATTTATGAACAAGGATTCTCGATATATGCTACCTGTAAATAACAGTCAAACAAGTTTATTCGGAAATATAAAAAGTTCCATTAAACAACAAAAATACAATTATTCACATATCTAAAATTTACAATTATACAAAAAACAGAAAGAAAAAGAATCAGTGGATATAACATTGGACAAAGTGCAATAATTAAAAATTAACTATCACTTGATTACAAGTAAGGTGGCCAGATTAAAATTGAGAAATAAAATCAAGCAGATGACAGAACTCAACCAATTAACCCAATATACAGAGTTTTGTATAATTTGTGGCACTAGCTTCCACCGCCTTGCAGTTTTAGTAAGCTCTTTCTGAAATACATCGCTCTTTTTAAAATAACATCATCGATTGAGTTTGATTAGGAAAAACATGAAGCTCATACGAGAACAAGGAACAGCTTCATTATCTTCATCAGAAACATCCTTCAATACAGGTGTGCAAGTCAGCCACTTGGTCTTCTGTAAATGTTTCCATTGAGTGTTCATTTGTCGGTCCCAGTCATTGTGCAAATGCCTGTGTAAGCAAGGTACTGAAGTCAAAATGATAGCTCAGGGTGTTAATTGTTTACTGCATATTTTACGTTTTACCGGGTTTATTCAATGCCTACAAGTTGGCCCTGTCCTGTCAAGACAATGGTAGTACATGTTACTTACAGTGCAAAGCCCCTGCAAAGCTGTGTCTCTAAGTGCTGCAAAAGTACATGTGTATGCAGTGCTCAGAAACCTAAGATCATCCAGCGCAAGCGAACATAATGGCAACATGCAAAATCCCAGGGTGTGTATTAAGGGAACACACAAGTTGCACAAACTGTGATGTACACATACGTTAATCTCTGACCAATATTCTTCAAGAAGGGTACAGTAGCACCGTACCCTATTGCAATGAAATGGTGGTGTCCCCCTTAAATCTATTAATGAGGGTAGACTTAACTCAGATAAAGGCTTTCCTTGAACTTATGTTTAAAATGTGGACATTTGTTCGACTCCAAAGAGAGTTTGATGACTCAGTATGTCTCCTACTTTAGAGTGCATTTCAAACATGGTCAATTGTCAGCAACAAATTGAGGTATACATCCATACTGGCGTCCAATTGTACCCTATACATGTACCCTCTACCCTGCGAACCTTTAGGACTGCATTGTGACTATGTCTTTGATCTTTATCCTACCTTGTCATGCAGATGCAGAAGGATGCCCTGGCAGAGCATCAGGAGAAGATGAGGTCCCATCCCCAGGAAGTCCTGGACATTGTGCAGAACTGTGTGAAAGTCTATTTTCCACTGGAGGCCAAGAGTTTCAAGAAGGAGGCCATGGCTATTACAAACATTGAGAAGAGCGTGCTTCCCGCACAAAGGGAGCCAGCTGCCTCTGACATACCACTGACACAGGAGACAGAGGACGTGATGGTGCCCCCACCGGGAAACACCGCTGCCTTAACCATCGCCCCATATGACAAGACTGTTGAATGGATGAAGGAGGACCTGTGACACAGTGCTGATCAGAAAGGACCCCATGCATGCACTGAGGAAGGCTTTGGAGATCAACTCATCTGCGGATCCTACGGTGACTTCCTTTGGAGAGTTTGCCAGAGTTAGGAAGACTGCACGCACTATCAGTCCAGCTGTGTGCAGGGACTCGCCATGCACACATTGGCAGCAGCAACAGAGAGCGTTGCCATTCTCATTTATATTAGGAAGCACCGCTCCATTCAGGCTGGCATGCTGGCGCAGTGGAGTTGATTTGCATGGAAATGTCAATGTGCATAATGTTAGACAGAAGATGAGCAGCAGCTAAAGGTCCACACTGACCACACTGACCACAACATTCATCAAATGTATCGGCTGTGATTTCACCTCCTATGCCGCTGCCACGGTCACCCTCTCAGGAACCAATTCATATATGGAATGAAAGGGCAATAATGGGGGAAAGAAATGTAAAGCTAAAAGTGAATAGACTGTAGGGTTTCAAGAACAGAGAGAGGAACACATACTTGTGGAGCCAGTCAGCCTTTCCCTGTTATCAAGTGATACCGCTCTTTGCATTTTAAAGCAATTTGTAGGTCTCAAATGTTGTCCCAAAACTATTGCTATGGCAATATCATAACAATAGAAGTATGTCCACCCTTCCTGAAACAATAAGAACACCTGACACAACATTATTATTATTATATTTTTAATCATTGCCCTCCCGCAAGAACCCGTGAGGCATAATCATCAGAACATATTGGCACCTCAACCCCTGGCTTTTCTAGTAATGTATTGTCCTCCTGTTCCCTTAATCTCTTTTTGTGATGACATGAACTCCTCCTCTTATTGCTTTTTCATTTGGATATTCCTACCTTTCTTCTTGGTCATTTAAATCTCTCTATCATTCATTCTTCTTCTTCGTTTATTCCTTTAATTGAACCTTATCATTTCCATCAAATCATTACTCCTCCGTCTCATGTTCATTGCTGGATCGTGTGCTCTGCTCGTTACTCCTCCATCTCATGTTCATTGCTGGATCGTGTGCTCTGCTCGTTACTCCTCCGTCTCATGTTCATTGCTCGATCGTGTGCTCTGCTCATTACTCCTCCATCTCATGTTCATTGCTGGATCGTGTGCTCTGCTCGTTACTCCTCCATCTCATGTTCATTGCTGGATCGTGTGCTCTGTTCATTACTCCTCCGTCTCATGTTCATTGCTGGATCGTGTGCTCTGCTCATTACTCCTCCATCTCATGTTCATTGCTGGATCGTGTGCTCTGCTCGTTACTCCTCCATCTCATGTTCATTGCTGGATCGTGTGCTCTGCTCGTTACTCCTCCGTCTCATGTTCATTGCTCGATCGTGTGCTCTGCTCATTACTCCTCCATCTCATGTTCATTGCTGGATCGTGTGCTCTGCTCGTTACTCCTCCATCTCATGTTCATTGCTGGATCGTGTGCTCTGTTCATTACTCCTCCGTCTCATGTTCATTGCTGGATCGTGTGCTCTGCTCATTACTCCTCCATCTCATGTTCATTGCTGGATCGTGTGCTCTGCTCGTTACTCCTCCATCTCATGTTCATTGCTGGATCGTGTGCTCTGCTCATTACTTCTCCGTCTCATGTTCATTGCTGGATCATGTGCTCTGCTCATTATTCCTCTGTCTCATGTTCATTGCTGGATTGTGTGCTCTTCTCATTACTCCTCCATCTCATGTTCATTGCTGGTTCGTGTGCTCTGCTCATTACCCCTCCATCTCATGTTCATTGCTGGATCGTGTGCTCTGCTCTATTCAACTTTTCGTATCTGATTATGAGCTTTTTCAATATTGGGCTTCATGCCAGAGACTTGCCTCTAAGCCTGGGACCAGGATTTGAACTTGTGATGCTCTGCTATGTCTTGCTTCCAAGACAAACAAGCTGCCACTCAGGTATCCTCCAATCCAGGGAAAAGAGCTCAGATTTAGGATCTTCCTATCTGCTCTTCTGACCATGTTCTGCTCTCCTTTCCTTTCTCTTTTCCCCTCCATTCTTCTACTACTCCTCCATCTACCTTCCTTCGCTGTGATCTTCAGTCTTTCTATTCCTCAGTGTTTCTCTTCTCCCCTCTTTCTTTTCCTCCATCATTAGAGTCCTTCTTTTAAATGTCAGTTGACTCTGCTACATCATTTCTAACATCTACTCTTTCATCTACTCCTAGCACAGCGTACCCCTCTTGTCTTTTCTCCCCCTCATGCAAACAACCACAACCCTGGCTTACTCCTTCTTTGCGCTCTCTTAGTCCTGTCCTCTTTTGCACTGAGCAGCATTGGACAAAGTCTTGTTCCCGTTCTGACCTTATTTCTCTTTCTTCTCTTCACACGTTGTACAATGTTCTGTACTTTCAGCTAAAAACAGAGCAATTCTAATTTAATTTCCACTTTCTCTCTTCATTCCCATCATCTTTTCCAGCTGCTTAATCTTATTCTGTCCCCCATATCCCAATACTGCTCTTCCGTCTTCACTTTCCTCCGCTGGCTTTGTCAACTACTTCACTTCTAAGGTTGCTGTTCTCTTATCGTCTTTATCTGCTTCTTCTCTGGATTATGATTCTCATCTCTTTCTGTCTATTTGTCTCTCTATGGCTATCTTCTCTCCTCTCTCATACTCAAATACTGCATGCTTCTTGTCCCATGGTCATCCTACCGCTTCTGCCTCTGACCACATCCCAGCTCTTCTTATCCCTAAGGTCGCCTCTCCCTTAATTCTTTTTTAACTTCTCTAGTCAATCATTCTTTGGCAACTGCTTCATTCGCTTCTGACTTTAAGCATATCACCTTTAACCCCATTCTTAAAAAGCCTTCACTTGACTCTTCTTCTCCGTCAAATTTCCAATCCATCTCCATTTTTCCAATCCTTTCTAAAGTGCTTGAATGGAGAGGCTGCTTGAAAATCTCTACTTTTCTTGATCACCTCTCTTACCTCTTTATCAGTTTTACCTTTTCCGCTCCTTTCCATTCCACTGAAACTGCTCTTTTACATGTTACTAATTCATCACTCTCTGTACATCATTCTAAGTTCTTCTTGACCTCTCTGCTGGTTTTGACACGGGTGATCACTCTTTTCTTCTTTCCTCTATATCATCTCTTGGTTTCTCGGTTTTTGATCTTCAATGGTTCTGTTCGTACTTTTCTGATAAGACGTACACTACTCTTGGGCTGGTCAGCAATCTTCCCATTTGCTCTCCAATTTAGTGACCGTCATGGTCCTGGTCTTGGTTCTTCTACATATATATATATATATATATATATATTCCATTGTTCTCTTCATGTCTTTCTTCAATCTGTCCTGTAATTGCGATGCAGAGGAATCCCAGATTATTTTGTTCCTTTTTTTTCTTCTCTGACTCTGTTCATGCAACTCTTTCTGCCAGTGTCATGCAAACTAATCTAGGATAACCTCTTGTTTTCTCCAGTTTAACTCTAATATAACTGCAGTCCCATTCTTACCCTCTTCTACTACAATGTCCTCTACTTCTACAGCTTTTCTTTCCTTCCCACCCTCTATATTACCTTTTTCTTCCTCTGCACACTATGTTGGTGTTACTTTTGATTCACTTTTTCTTTCTCTTTGCATCTATCCAACTTTGCCCACACCGGTCATTTACATCTTTATAATATACAAAACGCCCATCCTTCTCTGTCATTTTGCACAAACTTCTTATCTATTTTCTTATATTTCCCCTGTCTCAATTACTATTCTGATCTTGTATTTAGCCATCCTGCCTGTCAACTTGCTCCTCGTCAATCTTCAATATGTCTCCTTTTTGGTGTTTCTCATGGAGTCTCTAGAATGACCCCTTGTACCTCCCTTTCCTGGTGTCCTTTTCAGTATTGCCTTATTTGTATTGTTTTTAAATGCATTCACAGACTTCTCCAGCCTTTCTCTCTCTATTACCGTCTCTTTACTCACCATATTATCCTCTATGTTCTCAATCTCAATTTCTTCTTGCTGCTCCTAAACCCTCCTGGGCAAGTCTCACCTTTGTTTCATTGCTCTCATTGCTCGAAAACATTCTCATTTTGTTAGACTGATTATTCAATAAACATGGACATAAATATAGACATCTCTAAGTTATTACTGGTGCTATCTCTGAGTTATTATTACCACATCTATGTTCTTATTATTACCACTTCGAAATTCATATTATTACCTTCTCAATGTTCTTATTACCATCTCAAAGTTCTTATTATTACCATCTCTAAGGTCTTAATATTTTCATATCTAAGTTCTTAATATTAACACTTCAAAGTTTGTGTTACTACTATCTCTAAGTTCTTATTGTTACACTTCTGTTCTTATCACCATCTCTAAGTACCTATTTTTGCTTTTTGTAAGTTATTATTATAACCTTTCAAGCAAATCTTTGTTACCCTCCAATAAGAAGAGCATCCGCTATGTTTAGAATGGAACTGGCTGACTTATAAAAATGCCTAACACATTAAAGGCAACTGTCCTCCTCTGGTATTTGCAATGTCCCTTGGATACTTTGCATCTCTAAAACACCCACAAGTCTTCACAAGCAACGGCTCTATAATGGACGAGCGGCTGTAATCCACGGATAGCACCCTGTAAGTAATGCCATTATTGCAGGAAATGTGCAACAGCACAATTCCTCTACAATAAGATAGTTATATAACAACTTTGCTCCGATAAGACAATCGTAGCGCACCTGGAATGCAATAAGGTAATGATACTGCAACTTTCCTGCAATCAAAAAATTCAACACAACTTCCTGCCATAAGTTATTTCAGGACATATTATATGAATGTTTTAAAAAATCCAATTCCATTTCCAAATGCTTTTTCAACACAGGGCATGCACTCCTACTCTTCAGTCAGTTGGAAGCTTGCATTTTGTCCATTTAATTGCCCATGACGTGTTGTCTAGGATGTGGATGGTCATGGGGTCACAACGCCTACTAATTAAGCAGCGCAGTACTGCGGAAAGAATATCTGCAGCGGGCAAGTGTCACGTGGGAGGGGAGTTAGGACAAATAACAGTTATTCTACCCTTAATCCTGTTCATTGTTGCAGAGGGGTTCTAAGACCTCAAATAGATAGTCATCCTGCAGCATTGCGCACCTATATGGTGACAGAACTCATATGGCGTCCATAGGCTATAATAGTATCAAACCATGTCACATTAAAACAAAAGAGAGTGCATGTACATTTTTGCAGGACCCGTTTCGACATTATATATGATTAAAATTGTGCTATGGGCAAAATATGTCATGGAAAAAATGAAGGACAGTGAGGCCTGAAAGAGTAATTCTGTGCACCTCACTTTAATAAGTAGAAATTGAATTTGAATCTGCCTTAGTAAAACCAATAGCACTTCTCGCGAAAACCGGTGATGAGATGTAATTGATATGCTTGTTCCCACACCCTAAACCTCTTGCAGGTCAGGTGTACCATTTAGTGACAAATGATTTATGTTTGGGGCAATTTTGATTCATTGAAGATTTTCTAGATTAATCTTGCTTTACATAAATGTTTTAGACTTCTGAGAAAATGTTTTTGATGAAAAATGGTTGATATTGTTTTCCGAAAGCTGCAAAACTTTCTGTATGGATTCTGGGAGTTGGACAGTTGTTGGAGAAAACTTTTTGGAGCATATGATTAATGTCGGGCACATTTTGAAACCTTAAGCTGCATTAAATGCTCTAGAAAAGTGTGTGCATAGAGGTTTGCTAGCCTTCACCCCAAAGGGGGCATTGCAGTTGTTTTTGTAAAGTAACATGTGTAAATACACTATCCTCTATGGATTGGACATGTAAATGATTGTTATTTATTAAACTGCATATGTTTCTCGCAACACTTATCCTACAAGTTTTGCAAGCTGGGGACATGTGAGGAGTATCATTTGTATTGATGTGTAATGGTTACCTGTGAGACACACTTATGTTCCTCAATTTCAACCAGCTGAATCCGAAGGCTTCCAGGATCACACTCTGGCAAATTAAGATGATTTTATGTCTATTAGCCGAGCAACTGTAAAGTGCATTGTTTGCAAATGTTAATCTTTAATAGTATTTATTTTAATTGTATAGCATTCTAAAATTCTAGAGTTGGTAACATGTTTTATTATGAATATCCCAGATTTGCCTCCTGGGTACCTGTGTCCATCATATGGATCTCAGGCCCATAAACGGCAAATTATGTTGTTTGATTAAGTTGTGGGAAAGATAACTATTTGTAAACTATTTGTAAATTACATCTTTAAATGGTGTTTTTTTTTGGTGAACCTTTGGACATTTCAGAGGGGCTACATTGTGGGTTATTATGAATATCCATGGTAACTTTAATTGGCAACTTCATCGACATATGTCTTTTTATGTGAATTTTGTGATGGGATAGACAGGTATAGGGGTTCTATTTACTCTGTATTGTTTGCATTAATATTGGTGATGTCTGTCCCATGTCTCTTTTTATGTAAATAAAGACTATGAAATAAAGAGGATACAAAAGTTGATATTTCTCTGTTTAAGAACATTCGTAGTACCTGCATCAAAGTAATGATTTTACAATTATATTTACAGTGCAAAAAGCAATTTTCACACAATGGTATTCTAATCTACAAAATGAACGTCCAGGCTTGGATATCTTTTACTGGATTTCCTGAATGTAATATTTAAGATATTGCATTGAGTTTGTTTTCAAGGACCTCCAATCATCTTCATAGGATGGCAGAGAGACAGTCGAGAGGAGGAAAGGCGTCATCACCATCTTCCAGAAAGCTTATCGGTAACCTCATTTCATAGCATGGAAGACACAGAAGCAAAAGGAGATGTGAAAGATATTCAGTCTTGAGAAAGTCATTTTAAGATCAATCATGCCTAAAGTCTCACCATTACCCTTGAAAGATCCAGGATCGTATCTAGTTAGTTTTTATAAAATAGGTTTTTATGGAAAAACAAGAGATCCACAGACTTGCAGAGGCTCCATATCAATGCCATGTAGATTGCCATGTAAAGAAAAAAGGCCCCTTGTGGCAATTCTCGCACCAAAGAAGATTTGTCCACTATTTTCTACCGTGGCAATGGGGATCGGCTGTTCTAGTTACAGTAATGGCAGCTGCTTGGACTTTCATGAGCTCTGCACGAAACGTGGTGCAAGTTATTCATCAATGTGCAAACACTTTGATTAAGCCCTGTTGTATGACTCTGTCCTACAGTTTCTTAATGTGTAGGAAAATTAAGAAGTTTTGTTTCACAAAATGTATTTCAACAAAAGTCTGTTTTTGCTTCTAAAAAAAAGGTTTTGTTTTCTGTAAACAGAAAATGACATTTCCCCTCCATATAGATAGACTTTCATTGTAGGGATCTGATGTATAAGCCTTGTACCCCATGTGAGAGGTCATTATTGCAGGATAAAAAGGGGTGAGAAAAATGCCTGTCTTTCCCTAACCTAACAAGGATGTCCCTGCCTAACAAACTAAGTCTAAAGAAAATATAACATAGTGTCCAAAAAGTATCTGACCCTCACACAAACATACACAACAAAATTATACAAGGTTTCTTTGGCTGTCTGAATTTTCTTAAAATAACATAACAATTCGAACTCAAAAGGTGTGACCAGTACTCCTTGTGTCCAGGGTTGAGTTCCCTTCCCCTCGTTTAATTCAGGAATATTTGAGACAAAGTTAAATTTCAAGAATGTTCTGTGAAATAATAAAGATCCACTCAAACTAGCATTCAAAGACTTTTTCATCCAACATCTTTTCACTTAGCAAAGTGATTTTCTCTCTTCCAAAGGCTTGTTCCCAAAACAAAGCAATTGTTAATGTCTCCACAACCTCCTGCTTCGTGTTCCTTTCTCAAAAAGCCAAGCATTTGTTAGTACATCCTACTTTTTCTTCAAAAGAAACACTTTCAGGATGGTTCAACAATCACTTTCTGAAATGCAACATTTTATCAAGACAAGGTGATCAGTCAACACTTTGTTGTCCACTATAACCTTTTACCACAACCACAGTACTTTAAACCAGTTTCTTCTTCATGGTATATACGCCTGCCAGGACTAAATACAATTGGTCCCTTTACTGGTATACTCACCTGCCACGATAAAACACTCCTACTACTGTGGTAATGCTTGTTCCAAACCCTCCACACTAGAACCATAAATGAGAAGATTCAAACCAACAACTTCTCTTGATAGTCTTTGGGCTCTTAACAGAATGTGTTACATTTCTTCTCAAATGGATAATCCACTAAAGGATAATGACTCTTTTGCTTATATTTGGGCTTTAGATAATGCAGGTTACAGTTCTCCCCCTTGGTCTCTCATACAAGGAGGGCTTTGCTCCTGCAGCTTTGGTTCTGTGGCTTTGCGACCTCTTGGCCACTGGCAATGCAGGTTACAATAGTCTCCCGCTTGACATCTCTTCCTGGTAGAGTTGTACCCAATTATTCTTTGTATCACTCTTCTGTTGACTTGACAATGATGGGTACAATGATCTCTCAATTGGTATCCCTGATTAGGAGAGTTGTGCCCAGTTTGTCTGTGTATTCATCTTTTCTGGCTTTGGCAATGCAGGTTTTGTGTTACCCTATGTGGAATTTCTCAATAGGAGAATTGCGCCCAATTTGCCTTCTTATAACTACTGTTGAGACTTGGCAATGCGGGTTACAAGGTTCACCTGTTCGGAATCCCTCAATAGGAGAGCTGCACCCAGTTCGCCTTAATTCTCCAGCATTGGATCTTTCATGGATTCACATGCTTAGAATATTCCCCGTCGTCAGACTGGGACCCCTCGGTACACATATATAGCCTTTTCCAATAGGAAAACTTCCGACACTTTTGTGTCCTATCTACGTCCTTTTAGGACCCGCCTATGCATGCTCCGTAGGCCGTCCCCGTATAAGAGGCCCGCCCCCGCGGTTCCCCTTCAGATTTCAACCGTCTCCAAAGTAGTGGGATCTCCTCGCGTTGTCTTGCTATTTTGTACAAGGTTGCATTACTGGATTTTGAGTACAGAAAATTTCCTCCGTGTCAGGAAAAGCGCTGTTCCGCCCATGCGCGACGTGCGGTTTGAAAAAAGTTTACGAGGGGGACGGACATATGGATTGTATATATTGCCTCCACCCTCATCATTCGGCGGATAACTGCAACATATGCAAAGGGTTTTCTCAAAAAACCCTCAAAGACCGCAGTCGACGACTGGTGGCATGGCTGAATGATGGAGCGGGGGCATACCCCCCTTCGGAGGTAGGCTCCACACAATCGGCAAAAACATCACGCTGCGCTACCTCGTCGGAACCACCGGCGAAGAAATCTCGACCGACGGAAAAAGAGTCGTCTGGAAGAGACTCCTCGTCAAAGAAATCATCTTCATCAAAAAAGCATGAAAAGGAAAGGAAATCCTCCTCGGGCGATCATCATAGATCGACCACGAGTCGAGAGTCGAGTAAAAGCAAGTCAAGTGTGGAAAAGGCGGGACCGCTAAAACCACCTGCTAAGTCACCGTCGTCGACGGCGGCCCAGTCATCGGCCTCCACCCTGCCACTTACGCAGGTGGCATCCACCGTCCCACCGACGACGACGTCGACGATGGCCTCGTCGACGGGGGTTCTACAGGAGGCCTGGCGGCCTGAAGTTTTTGATCCGACCCCCCCGGATACTTTACTACAAGAACAGGCTGTGTTGCTGTCCTCGGAAGACGAGAATGAAAGAATAGCTGGCCCAGCAGACCTAGGGCTACGAGTGGCTGACAAGTCGTCGACGAGGGGATCCGTTATACCGGTATCTGCCCCTCTTCTCAATCCTCAATCTGTTTTGTCGTTGGAAATTCTGTCCACGCTTCAGTCGTTGTTACAGTCGTTGGACCAGAGACTACCTCAGGCAAACCTGCCACAGTCACCCGTCGACGAGCCGGGCCCGTCCCGTCAACCGACGCACCTACGCACGCCAATCTCAGCACTGGCACAAGAGGAAGGTGAGCTGCCAGATTCGGAGTCTGACAGGGGAGCCATGTCGGATATCTCATCATCCCCCTCCAGGGATCCAACCTGGGAGTCAGAGGTGGAGTTGGAAACCCCTAGAAGCCCAGCTCACCCGTCCCCTCCGGACGACATTGCGTCATTCCATTCTATGATGGAGAAGGCATGCAAAGAATTTGGTTTGTCCCAGGAAGAACAGAAAAAGGACTGTTTTTTGTTCGACCACATGGGTAAGAGAAGGAGGTCTGTGTTCTCGATACCAATACTAGACCATGTATGGAAGGAGGGGTTGCAGACAATGCGTCACCCGTTTTCAGAGCCGGCAGTGAAAGGACGCCTGGAAAAAAAGTTTAAGGCTCCAGAGTCTACCCCCAAGTGTTTAATCCTCCCAACCAACGCCAGACTCGGTGGTGTCGGCGGCAGCGGCGAGGAAGGCAAAGGCCCAGCACAAGTGCACGACTCCTCCTGAGAACGAAGCGAGACGACAAGATGCCTTTGGCAAAAAAGTGCTATCCATGGGTGCGACCACAGTAAAGGCCGCAAACTCTCTGGCAATTGTTGCCAGATACGATAGGGAGATGTGGCACAGGCTAGCTCCGTTGCTTTATCATCTTCCGGAAGAGCATAGGAAGGCAGCGATGCTACTCGTCCGAGAAGGTGAGGAAGCCTCAAATCACGCAATAAACATCGCGGTGGACCTCGCTGAGTCTGGCTTCAGGCAAGTCAATAATGGGGTCGTATTACGTCGACAGTCATGGCTTAAGTGTACCTACTTCAGGCCAGAAGTACAATACAAAGTTTTAGATATGCCCTTTGAGGGAGACCTTCTTTTTGGTGAGAAGGTGGACGAAGCCCTAAAGGGAATGAAAGAGGACTCGGACACGGCACGTTCATTGGGTGCCCTCCAGAGTGGCAGAAACTACAAGTCTTTTCGTCCCTTTAGAGGGGCTTCAGGTAATTCAAGATTCTCTGCATCTGGAGACAGATCCTTTGGCAGATCAGCTTACCCCTCCCAGGGATACAGACGTGCCTCCCAAACGGCAAACCGTCGACGGAACTTCCAGACTTCCAGGAAAAGACCATCATATCCGTCGTCGTCGAGAGACAAGCAGAATAAAGATCAGCAGTGACATACAACACACCGTTCTGGGGGGAAGAGTTTCAGCATATGTCGACGAATGGGAACGAATAACGACGGATCAATGGGTGCTGGATACTATAAGAAACGGACACTCTCTACAATTCAAACACAGCCCTCCGCAAATTCCACCTGCCTTCACCGCTCATTCCCATCTGAAGATACTGCAACAAGAGGTAACACTCATGTTAGCAAAGGGCGTGATAGAATTAGTTCCAACATCACAGAGAGGTCAAGGAGTCTACTCAAGATATTTCGTCGTAAAAAAGCTGAACGGCAAATGGCGTCCCATTTTAGACTTACGCGATCTCAACAAGTCTTTAAAGAGCCTAAAATTCAAGATGCTCACTCTGCAGGAAGTGATCCGCGCTGTTCAAGAGGGGGATTTTCTTGCGTCCCTGGATTTACAGGACGCGTATTTCCATATTCCAATGTGTCGGAAACACAGGAAATTCCTAAGATTTGTAATACGGCGGACTCACTACCAATTCATGGTTCTTCCTTTTGGGCTCAAGACCTCCCCCAGAACGTTCACGAAATGCCTGGCTCCAGTTGCGGCCTGGCTAAGGAAGCAAGGCCACCATGTATACCCATACCTCAACGACTGGCTGGTAAGGGGATCCTCCCCAGCGTCGACCAACACAAGTTTACAAGCCACCATGCAGCTTCTACAACAGCTGGGATTCGCCATAAACTTCGAAAAATCCTCTCTGCAGCCATCAAGATCGCTGGTATTCCTGGGGGCACAGTTCGAGACCCAGTTAGGGCTAGTGAAACCTTCTCTCGACAGAACCTCAAGACTCAATCAACAAGCATGCCGACTACAGCGAAACACCAAGATCTCAGTGAGAAAATATGTTTCGGTCCTAGGGGCCATGGCATCCTGCATCCATCTGGTGGAAAACTGTCGCCTATTCATGAGGCCAGTCCAGGAATTCCTCGCGGACCGATGGACGCAGGCTCAAGGATCGTGGTCAGACAAGATAACCATCGACAACAACAAGCTGCTTCGGACCCTTCAGTGGTGGCAGTTTCCACAATCTGAACAACGGCGTACCCCTACATGAGCCAGAGTTTCAGCGAACCATAGTCACGGATGCGTCCCTAACCGGATGGGGAGCTCACATGGGTGCTCTCCAAACGCAAGGTCGCTGGTCTCCAACGGAGTCACTCTTACACATAAACGTGTTAGAGCTCAGAGCAGTACGATGGGCCTTGAAGGCATTCCTACCACACATCAAGGGCTCGCGAGTACGAATACTGACCGACAATACAACAGCCATGTTTTATCTGAGGAAACAAGGAGGGACGCGATCAAGAACTCTTTCCATAGAAGCCCAGAAAACATGGCATTGGGCATTAAAGCACGAAATTTCCATCGTGGCTCATCACCTTCCAGGAGTGAGGAACTCCCAAGCAGACTCCCTCAGCAGAAGCATGGCCCAGATACACGAGTGGAAAATGGACACAGTTCACCTGATGAAAGTGTTCGAGAAATGGGGTCACCCCCCTCTGGACGCCTTTGCGACCAAAGACAACAAGAAATGCAAGCAATTCGCAAGCAGATGGCCTCAAGAGGGCTCCAGGGGGGAGGCATTCTCCTTCCCATGGACGGACATGTTCCTCTATGCTTTTCCCCCGTTCCCCCTCATACGGAGGACAATACAGTGGATACGCAGATACAATTGCCGGGTAATTCTAGTGACACCATACTGGCCAAGGCAACCGTGGTTCTCCGACCTGCTTCACCTGTCACTGGAACATCCCATAGGGTTTCCGAAAGTCCCGAACCTACTATCCCGGGACAAAGGCCCGGTGTGGCATCACGACCCGGGCAGTCTCAACCTTACAGCCTGGCTCCTGACTTCTCAGAGTTTGGTGCTTTAGACGTTTCGGAGGATTGTCAAAAAATTCTGCAGGCGGCTAGAGCCCCTTCTACAAACAAATCCTACTCCTATAAGTGGCGGAGGTTCTGTGAATGGTGTAGGGGACAACAGGGCCTACAACCGTTGTCGGTGACGCCGGAACAAGTTCTACCTTACCTGCTCCTCTTGGCGGAGAGGGGATTATCCTTCACATCGATAAAGGTGCACCTGGAGGCCATCTCGAGGTTCACAAGGAAAAGGCAGTCGTCTCCTCTGTTTAGCGACAGACTTGTAAAACACTTCATGAGGGGTTTATTTCGAGCTTTTCCCCCGGAAAAACGTTTCCCCCCGACTTGGAGTCTCAACACAGTGTTGGCAGGCTTAATGAAACCGCCTTTTGAGCCTATGGCCACGTTCGACATAAAATTCATTTCGTGGAAGTTGCCATTCTTGATTGCTATCACATCAGCTAGAAGAATCTCGGAACTGCAAGCGCTGTTCGTAGACCCGCCATACCTAAGATTCTTTAAGGACAAAGTAGTCCTGGCAACTAATCCTATGTTCGTCCCAAATGTTCCGACAGTGTATCACAAACACTCGTCCATTGTTCTCCCTACTTTCTTCGCCACACCATCATCGGCAGCAGAAAAAGCTCTTCATACCCTGGACGTTAAGAGGGCTCTGAAATTTTACCTACATCGTACACAGGAATTCAGGTCTACTAGACAACTGTTCGTCGCATATGGTCCGTCGACGAGAGGAAAAGCAATCTCTAAACAAGGATTGGCTCGATGGGCCTCATCGACGATTGCGTTTTGTCACTCTAAGGCCGGAAGGCTACTGCAAGGACATCCTAGAGCCCATTCTACAAGATCGATGTCCTCCTCAACAGCTTTATGGGCAGGAATTCCGTTGACGGACATATGCCAAGCTGCGGCATGGTCAGTGCCCCACACGTTTACCCGCCACTACTGCCTTGCCAGGCAGCATGCGGACGAGGTGCAGATGGGAAGAGCTGTCCTGCGCCATCTGTTTCAGTAAGGTAAGCTCCACGCTGTGGAGAATCTGTGGTCTACCTTTTTTAATGACAGTTTATTTTATGTGGGTAAGGTTATATGAGGTAACTTATTCCTACTGTACATATGCATCGTGTAGTATGTTGAGGATATATTACATTACATTCTCACCGCCGTCTCAAGTGTTACTGCTATACAATCTATTCTGAGCATGTGAATCCATGAAAGATCCAATGCTGGAGAAGGGAATAGTTTCTTACCTGTAACTCCATTTCTCCAGCATTGGTATCTTTCATGGATTCACATGCGCCCGCCAACCTCCCCGGAATGTAATGTATTTGATTGATAAATTTAACCCTTCCTACTTTGGAGGGGCCGAAATCTGAAGGGGAACCACGGGGGCGGGCCTCTTATACGGGGACGACCTACGGAGCATGCGTAGGCGGGTCCTAAAAGGACGTAGATAGGACACAAAAGTGTCGGAAGTTTTCCTATTGGAAAAGGCTATATATGTGTACCGAGGGGTCCCAGTCTGACGACGGGGAATATTCTAAGCATGTGAATCCATGAAAGATACCAATGCTGGAGAAATGGAGTTACAGGTAAGAAACTATTCCCTTCAATTATACAGTATTGAAAATATGTTTTCTCACCTAGCGGTCTCCTTTGGAGCACCGCGGGGTCACCTGCTTCAGGCCAACTCACTAGTGTGCCTTGGAGTCTCCTTCTGACTTGCTGGTGCTGCTCCGGGTCTCTTCAGGGCTGTTTCTGCTTTTGACAGCTCTGGTTGGTCTGCCGCTGTGCATGCCTACCTTCAATGGAGCCCACGCAGCTCTGCACCCTGTCAGGTGCGAATTCAATGCTGGAGCATTTTACGGCATGTCGGCAGCTTCTTTTCTAGACAGCGTGGCTTCCTACAACACTGCTTCCCGCTGCACATCCTCTGCGTGTCCTCTGCATGGCCTCGCTTTCCCGACCTCTGCCACATCTCGTACCCAGCGTCCTCATGCCATCACAGCGCCAACATCAGCTTTTGCTTCTCCCTGCTGCTTCTGCTGCTCTCGCATCTGAAAATCCTTTCAGTTTTTAAGGGTCCCCCACAGGTACTTTCCTATTAAGCAACTAGACCGCTCATAACACTTCATAGACTTTCTTCTTCATCTCAGTACCATGAGCATTATGGGACTTGAAGTCCATAATGTTCTGGTTTATTAGTTAACCTAATATGGCTGGGTAACTAAGAGTGTTCATACTTATGGGAGATTATTGAAGGAGTTGGTATTTCTCCTTTCGGTTTAGGACCTTGATATGCAGCAGAATCATAACATCTAGAAAATGTAACATTACCTTCCTGACTCCCAGGTGTACCATTTTTATGCTTCTTAAAAAGGTCTTCAGGTTTGGTATTATGGGTAATTCTGGGAGAGGAAACTATACAATGACAGCATTGCCTTAGATTTTGAGGCATTAGGGAAATCTCATCCTCAGAAGAGGATAAATACTGCGTCCCTCCTAATGGAGTCACCACTTCCCCCTGACAGCCATCTCCTCCCATGTAATCCTCCCTCATGATACCACCCGCAGAGTTAGGATCAGGTAGCGGCTGCCTTTCCCTGGCTACATGGGAGGAGACTTTAGGCTGGGGTTTAGTAATGAATCAGCCGGATTCATCCCACATAACTGGCGTAATTAGAACCAACAGGACCTATCAACATCAGTGAAATGCCCCCCAATCAGGAAGCATACCAGTGGAGCAGCTTGACGCACAACCACAACATCAATAAACCATCGACCCAGAACAATCACGACACATCCACAACTACAAAGGTGCCCCGATACAAGAAAAACAAATGAACGAGGATGGAAAACAGATTAAAAAAGACAAAAGAAACCACATCATCACCAAACAACAAGAACAACCCACCAGAATTCACAACACCTCAAAATTGCCACCAGCACCCCTAAACGAACTAAAGATCTGGACTAAAACTAGAACAAAGACATCATACTCAGGCTACCTCTCCACCGAAAAGCCAACAGCAACAACAAAGGGCCCAGGGAAAACTAGAGAGCCCAGAATACTATCAACCGACAGACCACAACACATAAAAATCTTAAACAGAAAAAACAGTATCGGAGAGCCACCTAGAAGAACGAGCTACACTGTAATCCCTCACCAATCACACTCCTTACATATTCATAGATTGGAAAAAAGACCACCACAACAACCAAACATCTAATTACAATGACTCAGAAGATGGAAACCCATTGCACAACCTAATGGAACTCCTTACCGAAGGGAACGATAACACACCCCACAATAAACAGGCCAGACCAGCAGAGAGTTGAAGGACTGTCAAAGGCTGCTACCATCGAAACACTAGAAATAGCTGCTAACAAAGAACAAGTCAAACTGCACACACTACACTGCAGCCTGCTCAACGTGTGATCTACGCCAAAGCACAAAAACAAATTGTACGACCTCCTAAGCAAAGGCGGCACGGATGCTCTATTTTTCACAGAAACATGGCTCTCAGACAACTACAAACTACTCGCCCATGAAGCAATGCCTGACAATTACATACTATTACCATCTAACAGAGAAAACAGAAGAGGAGGAGGAATCGCACTAGTGCACAAAAATCACATCAGCTCCTCACCACTACCCTCAACAGACATAGAAGACTGTAGTGATTATTTATGTGATTAGGGATCTTTGGATCTATTTTTAGACAGTCCCTTGCTGCTTCTCATTTAAATGTTGTAATATTGTAAATAAAATGTATGATGATGATGTTTTCTTTTTATTTTCTTGTTTATTTACTGGTAGTGTAAAGGTTGTGACTAACCAAAAACCCTCATAAATAGAAATACAATAAAAAAATAGAAGACTGCGAATCACTCCTAGTCAACTTCAAGCTCAATGGCCAATTCAACATAGTCTTCCTTCTGATCTACAGAATACCTATAACCCTAATTTCTCCTGATCACTGACGCCATAGCTAACCTTTCCACAAACCAGAATAACGTGATTGTTCTGGGCTAGTTTAACATCTGGTTTGAAAGAGAAAATAAAACTAAAACAAACTCCCTCAGCACCCTTCTGGAAACTCTTCATCTCAAACAAATAGTGAACAGAACCTCTCACGTGGCTGGACAATCATGCTGTCCCTCCAGTACCAATTGCATGGTGCGATTTATTTTACTTGTGGTGTGCCACAAGGATCAAGCCTCTCCCCACTCCTCTTCAACATTTATATGAATCCCCTAAGGAAACCCATTCAAACCCATGGACTGAGAGCCTACAACTACGCAGATGGCACCCAACACATCTTCAATATCCCTAACGACAATAACCCAGACAACGCCCTGAATCAATGCCTCACCATCATAAACACCTGTATGGCAAACAGCAACCTCAAACTAAACCCAACCAAAACAGAAATATTAACCCCCCTCACAAGACGACAGTCCAATGCAGACATCCCTCATATGGCCCCTAACCTCGGGAACCCAACCGGAGACGTCAACAGTGATAAAAAATATGGATATCCTGATGGACACCAGTCTCACATTGGAAACACAAGCCAACGCAAGGGCTACAAAATGCTTCTATTAATAAAAGGGATCCTCCCTTAGCTTAACTTTGCACACAGAACCCTCGTAATCATCTCCTTGGTATAATCAAGGATAGACGACACAAATAGTCAATACCTGGTTATGCCCAAAACCCTCACAGAAAACTACAACACATCCAAAATACTGCAGCAAGACTACTCATTAGACTAAATAGAAGAGACCACATCACACCAGCCCTAAGAAGTCTATGCTGGCTACAAGTAAAGAAACACATCAACTTCAAAGCCCACTGCATTGAGCCCACTGCAATGAGCACCACACACCGTGGGTAATAATAAGCAGCGCTCAGATACCTGAGGGTTCGTAGCGCTATATAAATGCCAAATTATTATTATTATTATTATTATTATTATTATTATTGCCCATAAATTGGACAAGAAGTCAAATTCATCCAAATAAAAATCACCCGATACAAGTGCAGGAGGGACTTATGATCCAGCACTGACCTCCAAATAGAAACAAGATACTATGAGAAAAGAAAATTCAGAGGAACCATATTTTCCTATCTGATAGCCAAACTATGCAACTCAATCCCTAAGGAAATAAGAACGATGGAAGACCACCTAACTTTCAGAAAAATATCAAGAAATCTGGCTATTCAACTCGCTGAGATAAACACTGACCAACCATTCAACAACCACCTTGTAAACAGACAGCCCAACCCATGCAATCCCTGCTTCTACAAACCATAAACAGGAAATAAGAAAAACAAGGGATGAATTGAGAATAGACAACAATAACATTACTACAAATACCTAGAGTTCACCCAAAACCTACAAACCATTTCTCCTTTCCTAGACAACTCACACTGCTCACCTACAACGCATGCCCAGAGGGCTATTGAATGAGCCTACCAAAGCACACACACCACAAATCACTTTAACCAAGCTACAAACACAATCACCTTTGACAATAAACAACTCAAACACTGGATGCCAACCTTCCGGACACTATAAGCCCAGTGCACAAAACAAAGCTCATCCAGAAAGCTCACATTCACAGATGCCAGTTGCTCCTGGTTCTGCATGCATCAAAAGACAGCACCACATCTATCATATCCCTTTCCCCTCACTGACCAACCCTACCCACTTTTCCTTAAAAAGCCACATGAGCACCTGGAGACCCTGCAAATGGGAGCTGCGCATGGTATACATCAACTTAACATAACATAACATACTCTTGCCTTTAGGCACTGTGAAGAGATAGCATTTGGCAAAAGCTGCTTACAAAACATCAAAAAGGATCAGGGAAAAGCTTGTTGAAATGTTATGTTATGAGATTTCTACAGAAAAGCTATTGGTTGTTAATGCCTGAAATTGGCAGAGCATAAGGGTACGTTGGTGAAAATAATAGTGCATAGTGCCCGTGGGTCTATATCCTTAGCCCGGGCAGACCTGGCATTTTCATGGCCAGGCAGTCTAAAGAGGTACTTCTCACTGTGGAACAGAGAAAATGTGTTTGTTGGTAACTTGAGTCATCACAGTACCAGGTGACAGTCATCACAGTACCAGGTGACAGTCAGCACAGTACCAGGTGACAGTCAGTGCATCTTTGCAGTTGAGGGCGGTGCTGTTGGGTATTTTGTGTAGATTTGGGGCCTGGCGGTATTTTCTTACCGCCGAAAAAATAATTTAGCAACAATCACTCCTTGTATTCAGATTGGGGTATGTATAATAATAATACAGTGGATATGCATCATTTCAGTACACAGACATATTTAGATGGTATACATTTGTTGGTATGCGCGGTTGGTGGTATTTTTGGTGAGCATAATTCCTTAGTTTTATTTGTGGCCCCAATATCCAGAAACCCTTATTTTCGTTTAGATTGTTCGTGTGATCACTAGAGAGACCTCAGGCCTACATTTCAGAAATACCACATTTTCATTTTTAGTGTGCCACCATGGGCAATTCTCACTGAATTATTTACAACAGCGAGCTAACATGTGGTACAACACTCACTATTTTATATACAACAGTGAACTATGTCCCGGGTCTCTATTTCTGCTGACTCATTTACCTTCAGCAGGCTATTTCACACACACAGTTATTTATAATTGCTCATACTGAATGAAATCGTGCACACAGCTGCAGCCAAGTCTTATTTTTAGCTACCTTAAAAATGTCAATTGCACTGTCTAAACATCTCCCCACATCATCAGCACTGTAATGGTAAATGCACAAAGGAAAGAAAAAATAAAACACACTACCCGTCTGCTTTCAGATTTTATTGTGTATTATAAAAATTGCATTTAAACACGATCTTACTCTTTTTACAGAAATAAATGAAATAGCACAGTCAACATTATCTGCAACAAAATGAGAAGAGGGCGACGAGAACAGTCGCAACATTAAACCTGATGATAAAACACTGAATTCTTTCTTCTACACTGACTGAATAGTTTCGCACTCATGCACACTGCCCCCGTATTTTGCAATGTATAATTACCTAATCTGTTCAGCATGTGAAATTCTTCGGCTGGTCGCCTTCTGGATGTGGCAATTCCCTCTTCAAGCACCCCCAGTGAGAACAGGCATCTGCCGTTACTCAAACCGGGGATTATTGTCTGGGATTCACAGTCTCTGCAGCAGTGCAGCTGGGATCTGCTTTTTCAATCAGGAACTCCACATTTTCCACCAGTCAGGTCTTTC
Organism: Ambystoma mexicanum; assembly: GCF_040938575.1. Classification (NCBI taxonomy): domain Eukaryota; kingdom Metazoa; phylum Chordata; class Amphibia; order Caudata; family Ambystomatidae; genus Ambystoma; species Ambystoma mexicanum. Next base: position 399,018,396 of record NC_090940.1, on the reverse strand, counting down.
TCCGAGCTGTGTAAAAATGTATTCTGCCTCTCTCTTTCCCCCAGATTCTACAGGAAAACCTGGTTGCAGCCTCTAATATGATGCTTGTCCAATAAGAATCCCCTATGTCCTATCCTCCTCCTGCACACAATAGAAATCTTTTACAGTAAGCAACTGTAACAAAACTGATTTCCTGCTTATTCGAATCTTTGCTTCCTGCAAATACTAAGGACAAAGCAGCACAGAGAAAAAAAAATCTGGATGCGCGTTTAAAATGACTTTCAGAGTCTGCCTCATTTTGCAGTGGAGAACACATTATATTATTAAGAAGTTAAGATCAGGTTAGTTTTGTTAATGAGGTTAGTTTATTAATTCTCAAATGTGTCTCTTGCAACAGAGGAATTTCAGGTGATAAAATGGTGTGCATTTTGATTGTGAAAAAATGTGTGCTTTTAAAATGAGAAAATGGTTTTTTACCTGTGTAGCCTGTCTTCATTTAAATGTCCATAGGTTGCACTGGCAACACATATCTTGAAACAATTGCATCATAGCAATGCACCAAACCCATGCAATGGCGCTGCACTTCAAAAACATGCTATACATTGATCCTGTGCAGTGGTGCTGTGCTCTGTGTTCCCAAAACACGCTAATTAATCTTACAGTGCCCTATTCGGAACTACCCCACGTGTGTGCCTCTATCCTTTATGTTAAGACGGATTTCTGAACTCTGTCCTGGTGGCGCAGGAGTTCAGAAGGCCAACCTAATTACTTGGAACAGGGTAACCTCTGGACGAGCCAGACCAATCAAGGTAGCGATTGCGGCGGTCAAGACTAGGTCTCAAGAGGGGTGAGGGTGACTGAAAGCCCGCAATGAGCACACAAAGCAAGATCACTTACAAACTACTCCAAACAGTTGTTATATTAAAAATATATACACATTTATTTCAAGGCCTTTAAAACAATGACCGTAGCGAGAAAATCACAATAGAACGATAGTAAACCAACACATACCATATCAACACAATATATATACAAATATGACAGCCTCAAGCGTTAGATGCACGAAATGGGTAGTCCACCTAAAAGGGAAGGAAGACAGGCAGTGCGAAATAATGCTTAGACCCAGTTCGCCTTCAGAGGCACCTAACTAGATGGAAGTCCGAGCCCTGCGAAGAGTGGAGCCTTGTGCTCAAAAGTACCTGCACGCGCTGGTGCCAACGGGCAAAAGGAGAAGCTCTTCGAGGGAAATCAGGCAGTTCAGTTTAGTGCACAAAAGAAGAAGAACACGTTCCGCGACTCAAGCGCAGCCTCCACAGTGGGCAGAAGCAGAGCGCGAGTACGGAAAAGGGTGCTGTTTGACACAGCGGGGAAAGCAATGGGCTCCTGCAGGAGGGCGACCAGATCCTAGCTATGCTACTCACCGGTCCCCGATGCAAGCAGACCCAGGCTTCTCCGCGTCAGTTTCAGCAGCTGGCAGGTTCAGAAGAGCAGGGAACGCCTCGTCGTCGTGTTGAGTAAAAAGACGTCCCAATCGAAGAAACCCGCACAGTTTGTTACCACAGCAGGGCAACAGAGCGGCCGTGTGTATCTGAGCCAAATGTACACTACTCACTTCAGACCTGGGAACGCCAAGTGTACGAAGCGTGTGAGAGTGACAAGGACTCGAAATACTACACAACCTGGCGGCGGTTACAGAGCAAGACTCCAGTGTAAGCTGGTCAGTCAGCTGGATGGCCCAGAGACGCTTCCAAAGGCTTACTGGCAGGAGATGGTGAAGATGCCGAGAATAGCTGTTCCCGCTATTCCAAGGGTCGAAGTACCAGTACAGGCCTTCTGGTTCGATCAAAGGTGAAAAGGGTTTCACAAGGCGACAGCAGTGCAGAGGAGAAGTCCTTCAGCGGGTCACCAGCGATTCCTCGGTCCAGCCTCTTGGTAGCAGGATACTTGGCTCCTGTATTCCTTCGTTCGTGAGAACTCAGGAGATCGACATGGTAGTGGTGTTTCCAGCCCCCTCTTATCCACGGTTCCCTTCGCGCCAAAACGGAGGGGACCCAATGGGAGATCCGCTCATCAACACTCACACCATTCGTGGACCAATCACGGACCACGGTGGTCCCAGGCATTCACACCACCCTAGACTCTCTGGCACCCAGGATGTGTATTGGGACCAGACATCCCAGCCCACATCCTGGAGGCACACACAAGACATGTAGAAGCCCGCGAAAGCATCTGTATCCTCCCTCCACCTACTTCATGTCCAAGGTAAACCACTGAGCCTTGTCCAATCTGGCATTTACTAGCCTTTATGGTCAGGTGTGCTTTCTGAAGAGCCTGGAGCACAATCCTGAGGTGTTTCACATGGTCTTCCCAGGTGGCACTGAAAACTGCTATATCGTCCAGATATGCAAGACAGAATTCGTCCAACCCATTCAACACATGATTCACAAGCCTCTGGAAAGTGGCAGGTGCATTCTTCAACCCGAACGGCATTACCCGGAATTGGTAAAGGCCGTCTGGAGTAGAAAATGCTGTCTTCTCCTTGGCATGTTCTGCTAAAGCTATTTGCCAGTAGCCAGCAGTGAGGTCAAACGTGCTGAGGTACTTGGAGGCACCCAAAGTATCCACCAGCTCATCTGTTCGAGGCAAGGGGTGTGCATCTGTCTTGGTAACAGCATTCAGAGCCCTGTAATCCACGCAGAACCTCAATTCAGAAGTGCCTGCCTTTGGAACCAAAACCACAGGGCTGGACCAAGGACTACTAGAGGGTTCAATCAACCCAAGGTCTAACATCTTGTTGACCTCGGTCTTAATATAAGACCGTACTTTGTCTGACATCCTGTATCCCCTACTTTTGGTAGGTACACTGTCTCCTGTGTCTATGTTATGTTTGCACCAAGGTGTCAAACCAGGCGACTGTGAAAACAGGGGGGAAAACTGCCTAAGCAAACTTTTCACCTCAGCCTGCTGATCCGAAGTCAGGTGAGGGGCCACTCGGACACCCTCAAAGGAGCTATCTGAAGGACCGCTTTGGAACAGGTCGGGGAGAGGTTCAGACTCCTCTTCCTCAACGTCTGAAGCCAGTAGCAGTGCTGCGATTTCGACTCTTGGGACGAAAGCCTTCAGCCTATTCACGTGAAACACTTTTGGAGCCTGTCCAGGCCTTCCAAGGTCCACTAAATAGTTAACCTCACCAAGGGGCTCCACCACTGTGTAAGGGCCTGACCATTTGTCCTGTAAAGCTCGAGGCCTTATGGGATTCATGATCAGGACTTGCTGACCAGGTGTAAAGTTGATGAGGGAAGCTTTCTGGTCGTACCAATGTTTCACCAGCGCTTGTCCTGCCTTCAATTTATCACTAGCCAAGCCCATCAGAAGTACCATCCGTTTTCTGAGCCCTAGCACATAATCAACTACGTTGGTAGTAACAGGGGGAGTGGGCATCTCCCATCCCTCTTTGACGATGGCTAAGGGTCCCCGTACGGGATGACCGAACAGAAGTTCGAAGGGGCTGAAGCCAACACCCTCCTGTGGTACCTCTCGGTAGGCAAACAGTAAGCATGGTAAAAGAAGATCCCATTTTCTTCTCTGACCAGGTGTAAAGTTGATGAGGGAAGCTTTCTGGTCGTACCAATGTTTCACCAGCGCTTGTCCTGCCTTCAATTTATCACTAGCCAAGCCCATCAGAAGTACCATCCGTTTTCTGAGCCCTAGCACATAATCAACTACGTTGGTAGTAACAGGGGGAGTGGGCATCTCCCATCCCTCTTTGACGATGGCTAAGGGTCCCCGTACGGGATGACCGAACAGAAGTTCGAAGGGGCTGAAGCCAACACCCTCCTGTGGTACCTCTCGGTAGGCAAACAGTAAGCATGGTAAAAGAAGATCCCATTTTCTTCTATGAGGTTCCTCCAGAGCCCCAATCATGCTCTTTAACGTTCTGTTGAAACGTTCCACCAGACCATTGGTCTGGGGGTGGTATGCAGAAGAGAACTTGTAGGTGACCCCACATTCTTTCCACATAGCCTGCATATACTTCGACATAAAGTTGCTGCCACGATCCGACACAACTTCTTTAGGGAAGCCAACCCTAGTAAATATGCCAAGTAAAGCTTTTGCAACTGACTTGGCAGTTACAGTTTTCAATGGGATGGCCTCAGGATATCTGGTTGCATGGTCGACCAGCACCAGGATAAACCTATTGCCCGAGGATGTTTGCGGGTCAAGGGGACCAACGATGTCGATCCCTACCCGTTCAAATGGTACCCCCACAACTGGGAGCCGTACGAATAGAGCTTGGATTGTCGCGCCAACCTTACCAGACAACTGGCAGGAGGCACAACTCCTGCAGTGACTTTCTACTTGCACCCCCATCTTGGGCCAGTAGAAGTGCATGGATAACCTTTGCTTGGTCCTCTTCATACCAAGGTGACCAGCAAGGGGAACTTCATGCGCCAACTGCAGGAGGAAGGGCCTAACAACAAGGGGAACCACCAACCTCCTATGGTCTCCTTCTGTAGACTCTGTGGGCTCACTATACAGGAGTCCACCTTCCCAATAAATCCTATGCGTCCCAGGAGGTTCACCCTCAAGCTGGGAGCAGGCCTGTCTCCTTAGGCCTTCCAGAGATGGGCACTCACGTTGGCCTTTACTGAATTCGTCCCTATCAGGACCTCCTTCAACTAACAAGTCTTTTAGTTCAGGATGATCGTTGGGGTCAAATACTTCAGGCATCGCCACCTCCTCGTCAGGCCCGGGCGATTGACCAACTTCCTCCACCGCAGTGGTAGGCGAGCTCGGGGGAATATTCTTTTTCCCTCGTCTTGACTTGTCGACTCCTTTCGCCTTGGGTTTCCCCTTCAGCTGGGGCAGCGTATTGGTCTTGGCCATTGCTGCCCGTGCTTGAGACCGTGTGTAGGGTCTTTCGGCAGTGTCTCCTACGAGCCCTAAAGCCCTGAGATCATTACCTAACAAGACCTTTCCCGGGACGTTTCTCTGAATGCTCACTGGAATCCTGACTGCTGTACCATTTAAAGTAAGATTTACAGGTATTACTGGGAACATACGGAGTGGGCCGTCAGCCAACTTAGTGGGCATCAGAGTAGCTCTGGCAACTTCCTCTGAGTCTACCAAGGTAGAATCCACTACAGTGCGACTGCACCCACTATCCCTAAGAGCTGGAGTATCTACTCCATTGATCAGCACACTGTCTTTAAAGTAGTGCTTGGTATTATCCGGAATCCTAGCATAAGCCTCTGCGACTTTAGGCTCCCAGGAACCCAGGGAAACTAAAACTACCTCAGCCTCTATCCCGCGGGGAAATTAGTCTGAGGAGAAGGATGCTCCTGTAATCTCTTCTTCCTCGTAGGAGGAGAAGGCCAGATTAGCGGAGTGGACCCCCAAAGGTCTAACCTTACACCGGGGATCCCCCTTCACGTGGTCAGTTGCTCCACAAGCAAAACAAGATCCATTGGGTCTGTTTACATAGGGAGGCTTATTGTAACCAGAGTTCTGTTTCGGAGGCTGACTTCCACTACCCTGTGAGTTCTCTTGTGTCTTACCCTTATTTTTCTTTTTGTGGCCCTTATGAGAAGAAGATTTATCAGATTCTCCACCCTCCTTATCTTTGGACTTTTTCCCTTCCTCCTGCTTACCAGGATGAGTTTTGTCCTTATGGGACACTCGATGTGACACCCATAAGTCGGCTGCAATGGCCAGCTTCTTAGGATCTATCTCCTTCGAATCGGCCAAATGCTGCTTAAGCTCCGGGGAAGAAGATGCAAAAATGTGTTCCAGCATGACAAGATTTATCATGCCTTCGAAGGTAGAAACCTTATAACCTTCGACCCAGCCAGTTAAGTTTTTCAAGGACTCAGTGACATAAGATACCCAAGTACCACCTTCCTTTTTCTTATACTCTCTGAAACGTTTCAAATATTGGGCCGGAGTCTTCCCAAACTTTAAAATGAGAGTTTGCTTTAACATTGCGAAATCAGCTCGCTCAGCCTTCGACATTTCCATAATGGCACTACAGCCAGAATGGGGCAGTCTGCTGAGTAACCAGGCAATCTTATCAGCATTGTCAACTTGTTGAACTTCGCATGCATACTCAAACGCATTCAGCCAGTCCATAATGTCATTCCTTTCTTCATACACACTGAGCAGATCTTTCGGAAACCGTGGATGAGAGGAAGCCCCAGACCCATGTCCAGGGCCCTTGGACCCATTTGCAAACTGAAGCTTGGCCAGTTCCAACTGGTGATCCCTGTCTTTTTGTTTTTCTGCCTGTTCGATTTTTAGTTTGGCTATGCTGAATTCAAGCTCCTGCTGCCTAAACCGCAGCTCTTGCTTCTTGAATTCAAGCATAGCCTCCCCATCAGCACTGGCAGAGGAAACATTAGACATCTCGTCCTCCCTGTCCTCGTGGTCGCGATGGATCAGTGCAGCGGCAGAACCGTCGGTTCTACCAGTGAGAGCAGCCCCACCTCCTTCCGCACTGTCCTCAGAAGTTATAGCGTCAAGCTGCGCTTCTTGCCACGCCACGATTCTTTGGATCATTTCCAATTTCGTGCCTTGAGAGGAAACACCTCTCTCCGCACACATCTTTTTCAATGTTTCTATTTTGGAAGCATTTAAAGTTAACAAGGTATTTGTTTCCATACTGTTAGATAGGACTATGGCCTTTTTAAAGTTATACTACAACAATTCACTACGTGTCCTGGTTGGAATAACCTGAAATGCCTTAGTTCGTGCGCAACACTGGATACCTTCAGTCGTATCCCACCGCTGTACACCAATTTGTTAAGACGGATTTCTGAACTCTGTCCTGGTGGCGCAGAAGTTCAGAAGGCCAACCTAATTACTTGGAACAGGGTAACCTCTGGACGAGCCAGACCAATCAAGGTAGCGATCGCGGCGGTCAAGACTAGGTCTCAAGAGGGGTGAGGGTGACTAAAAGCCCGCAATGAGCACACAAAGCAAGATCACTTACAAACTACTCCAAACAGTTGTTATATTAAAAATATATACACATTTATTTCAAGGCCTTTAAAACAATGACCGTAGCGAGAAAATCACACTATAACGATAGTAAACCAACACATACCATATCAACACAATATATATACAAATACGACAGTCTCAAGCGTTAGATGCACGAAATGGGTAGTCCACCTAAAAGGGAAGGAAGACAGGCAGTGCGAAATAATGCTTAGACCCAGTTCGCCTTCAGAGGTACCTAACTAGATGGAAGTCCGAGCCCTGCGAAGAGTGGAGCCTTGTGCTCAAAAGTACCTGCACGCGCTGGTGCCAACGGGCAAAAGGAGAAGCTCTTCGAGGGAAATCAGGCAGTTCAGTTTAGTGCACAAAAGAAGAAGAACACGTTCCGCGACTCAAGCGCAGCCTCCACAGTGGGCAGAAGCAGAGCGCGAGTACGGAAAAGGGTGCTGTTTGACACAGCGGGGAAAAGCAATGGGCTCCTGCAGGAGGGCGACCAGATCCTAGCTATGCTACTCACCGGTCCCCGATGCAAGCAGACCCAGGCTTCTCCGCGTCAGTTTCAGCAGCTGGCAGGTTCAGAAGAGCAGGGAACGCCTCGTCGTCGTGTTGAGTAAAAAGACGTCCCAATCGAAGAAACCCGCACAGTTTGTTACCACAGCAGGGCAACGGAGCGGCCGTGTGTATCTGAGCCAAATGTACACTACTCACTTCAGACCTGGGAACGCCAAGTGTACGAAGTGTGTGAGAGTGACAAGGACTCGAAATACTACACAACCTGGCAGCGGTTACAGAGCAAGACTCCCGTGTAAGCTGGTCAGTCAGCTGGATGGCCCAGAGACGCTTCCGAAGGCTTACTGGCAGGAGATGGTGAAGATGCCGAGAATAGCTCTTCCCGCTATTCCAAGGGTCGAAGTACCAGTACAGGCCTTCTGGTTCGATCAAAGGTGAAAAGGGTTTCACAAGGCGACAGCAGTGCAGAGGAGAAGTCCTTCAGCGGGTCACCAGCGATTCCTCTGTCCAGCCTCTTGGTAGCAGGATACTTGGCTCCTGTATTCCTTCGTTCGTGAGAACTCAGGAGATCGACATGGTAGTGGTGTTTCCAGCCCCCTCTTATCCACGGTTCCCTTTGCGCCAAAACGGAGGGGACCCAATGAGAGATCCGCTCATCAACACTCACACCATTCGTGGACCCATCACGGACCACGGTGGTCCCAGGCATTCACACCACCCTAGACTCTCTGGCACCCAGGATATGTATTGGGACCAGACATCCCAGCCCACATCCTGGAGGCACACACAAGACATGTAGAAGCCCGCGAAAGCATCTGTGTTTCGCAGGAAAGTACATGCCCAAATAAGGAAGGCCCCGGGTCGGCTCGACCTGGGGAAGGTGAAGGGAGCAAGACGGTCAGCGGACAGGACAAAGGAGCCTCGTGGTCTGGCCATTTTGGGAGCCAGGCCACCATTTTGGGTTAAGCGCGAGAAACGCGCTTAGAACGCCAAAAGGAGCTCAAAACACAAGAAACGATCGCTGCCACCATTCCCGTCCCTGAATCACTTGCACCGATCAGATACAATCCTAAAAGAGTATCTAGGGCCTGTAGAAGGCTAGAGACCCAAGAGAGCTGTAACTTAGCTTACAGTGCCCTCTTGTGTCATGTTGCACGAAAGCTGCAACATGATAAAAGAAACTACGGGAAACAGCGTTCCCCGGTACTGACTGTCTTAAGGGCATGTCAGTTTCCCCGTAAGAAAGGAGCGAAAGCCCAGAGGAGTGCGGCAGAAAGCTGCACTTCTCTGGCAAAGTCAAGAACAAGGTGAAAAACAACAGCAAAAAGTTTAGGGGTTGCCACATGGAAGGAAAATTACCTACAATTACGAAATCTTTCCTAACACTTTACAGGACGTGCATCCCTCCCGCTCTCCTTCCAGCTTTTGTGTTAAGAAGTCCGAGTGAACACATGAACATATGTCCCTTTCTTGCAACAAATCGATTTCATTTTATTGTATAGAGATTCATTTAACTGAGTTTTATGGGCCATGGTACAGATAGTAATGGTGTTTTCCTTGTTAAATGGATGGATGGGGCAGTCGTGACACCGGCTTTTCAGGTTTAATGCATTGCAAGGTTTGTAAACATTTATTAGGGAGTAAACCTTTAAAATCAGCTGGAATGGATTGGGAATTGTGGAAAGCGCATCTAGAGATGTTTGTATTTTTGTTTAAGGATGTACATAATGGACAGACACAGATGGACTGTATGTATGATTATGATTGGTTATTTATAACACGCTCAATACCGGAGGTTTCCAAGTGCGGACCCAGGGATCGAACCTGTGTCGCTCCGTGTTGTCTTGCTTCCAAGGCGAGCGCGTTGCCCCTGAGCTATCAGTATGAGACTAATACTCTGCCATAAGACGAAATGTAAGGTAGCAGTCTCAGCAGCTGAGTCAGATGCAAATGTGACTCTTTAACAATCGAATGCTACTGCACTTAGTATCAAAAAGAGATTGTTTGACAAAATTGCTGTTGGTATGGCAAGGGACGTTATGGTTCAAAGTAAAACCGAAAAACCCCTAAATTCCACACACCAGTAACTTGCTCTCAGACCTCCATGAACATAGAATCGCAGAGGTTTTGATGGTGTTACAGAATTCTGAATCAGCCCTGGAACTAAAGATAATCTAATGTTTTTGATTTACGAAACCAGCTAAAGAGTGCAAAGTTGATGAAGGTAGAACTGGCGGATATTGCTGGGGTCCCAATGCATGACCTCTGTTTTTGAACCCCCTTGTTTAAGACAGCTTATCCTTACGTGCTCATGGATAGCCCTGGACCTACAGAAGTCCATCACCTTCATTGCGATGCCTGCAGAACTGCTGCTTCAACTGTGGGTCACCTGTTCATACATACATGTGTGCTTCATGACCTTAGACAACACCTAGAAGGGATTTGCTGTGAATATTAAACCATAATGGGAGAAGAAAGGCTATATTTATGTATTATCTTTATTGAGGATACTGGTGTATTGTGCAGAAACAATTACAATACCAGCAATCTACAGTGAAAGGGTAAACCCTGAATCGGATGCCATGCATTACCAGGTGAAGTAGTGGGCAAGACACCTGTGGATAGCGAGTATTGTATGTTAGAAAATCCAGGGCAGATATTACAGACGGTATTCAGAGGAGACTGGCTGTATACACAGTTCAGAATGTACAGTAGAGTTATGCGCAGGCTGTTCAGAATACAGGAGTAATGGACAAGGGCGATGGTGTTCCTTCTTCGTTTAGGAGGTGGACCGTTAGTGATTATTTGTAGGAGTAGATAGTAGTAGGAATTTTAATATGGGGAAGAAGTGAGTTCCAGTGCCCCGGGGCAAGAAGGGAGGAGGAGTAAAACAAGAGGAAACGCAAAGTGGTTGGACGGAACGATTAGGTAGTGCACTAGAGCGGAGGCTGCATGGAGTGTGCCATAAAATGGTGTCCGCTAGTTGGGGGCGGGGTGCAAGACAATGCGGGGATTTGAGAACAAGCCGAAGGAATTGAAAGAGGGATACGTTTTTTTATGACAAGGTCATATGGCATGGAGGTGGTGTGGGAGAGGGCAGGGGAAGTTTGTAGAGGCTGCAGACTGTGAAGTTGTGTACTTTGTCAAGCTGGGAGAAGGATTGGAAGGAGGGGCCAAGGTGGACGCAGGCACAGTGGTCAGGGCAACTCAGTACTAAGGACAGCAAGAGGGTTTTGGTAAAGTTATAAGAGACGAGGGAGTAGATTTTGCTGATATCAAGTAGGCTAATCCTGGCTGCAGTCGAGGGAGAGGCAATAAAATAGTGACGTGAAAGGAATGTTATGTTATGTTATGCTACCTTATACCGCGCATGGTTACCATACATACTCGCGCCTAAAGGGCCCTGCGTCCTGTTGGCCGTGTCCAGCAGGGCCCATCAGGGCGTGCCGAAAGGGGACCTGCCGCTGCGGCAAAACAGCCTCGCCAGAACATCAGACGCCCATGTAATTGCACCTAAACGTCTTAGTCACTTTACTTCTTTCGTGGATTCCCGTATTTGGTGTAATGTTGCCCTCTCGTGGCCGCAGTTGGAACTGTGAGCACCGTTGGAAATGTCGAAAGACCTTGCTAGTTTAAGCTGTCACTGTGCTTTACTAGTCATGTGGAACTGACTATATGTTTGCCAATGGGGGCTGGATTGATCTGAATAGACTCTGTAGAGCACTGGGATGACTGTTGATTCTATGACAAGACAGGAGGCTCATATTATGCATTACAATCTTTACTTTGAAACCACAGCAGCAAAGAAAAAACTTTTACAAACAAAAAAATTGTAAAGAACAGAACTAAATAGAGTTCAATGGCAATGTGTGGGAGCTCCCCAATCCATCATGGAGGACAGGTCATGCCCTGCAGGCGACCAATGAGCAGGGACCCTTCCCCATATAAGTCCATTACTCCAATCCCAACCCCTCTTTCTTTGCTGCTGACACCACAGTTAAGTACACTCCTTTCAGTTTGTGTCTTACATGTTGTCAGTAGAAGTTAAACCTTAATTGGTTATATTATGGGAAACATATTGTATGCTTGTAGCATTTCTTTGTGATACATTTAAGATATATATTAGTCCTTTATATTTTAAAGTACTGTTTGTTTAACTTTCCAACGCTCGCTGAGCTGGTTTGCCTCTGGGCATTATGTTTAAGTGTGTACTGTTTTCTTTATCCCGTGCGCACTGGTCTGAATGGAAGCTTTCTTTATGTAAAGATGTATTGGCTAACAGAAGCTAATGCTTTGTGCAGGTGTGTGCGAGCAGTCTTGTGTTTATTTATGGTTTATGGCCGGACTGAAGCTGATAAGCTTCCAGGCCAGCGCACGCAAGCCTCTCTTTTGTTTGTTTAAGCCCTCCATGTTTGTTACATTAGCTTATTGAGGGCCTGCACTGCTGGCGACCTGTGTACAAAGCCCTTTGGTGGGCTGCAGTGTTCATTTGGATAACACAGCCTCCAGTGGCTCAACAGCTAAGTGCTTGGTGTTGGGAGGCTGGGTTCCAGGGTTCTAATACAATGTCCGGAACATCATGGATATTTAAAAAAATTTATGTATGGTTAATTTGCGCCTCTTTTTTTCTTTGAATCACACCTGGGACTGCCAGGTGCTGCGGGCGTGCTTGGTCCTATATATTTCCTATGTTTCCTTCTTTTCTATTATTTTGAAGCAAGTCTCTGTAGCACAGGCAGTAGGGGTTGTCACTGGTACCTGGAAGGTTCCAGGTTCGAACCAATCCTCCAACTTTTAAATTCGGAACGTGTTGGGGTAAATAATTACAATTTTATTTTCCATACCGCCCAACCATGCAAATCCCAGAGGGGTTTCTCAAATGGAATCCGGGTTGCCTGTTCACCCTAGTTATGCGAGACCACTTGAGACAGCCCAGTCCGCATTTTTCCACTTTAACAAGATTATATGTAATTTTAATTACTTTTGAATATGAATGTTTATGTATATATATATTTAAAAATGTATATTTTATTTTGTGTTTATATTGATATTTCAACTTATATTAACACTGGTTCGCCTACTGCAGAGCCTCATACACTGCCAATTCTGCAGTTTTTATTTTATTGTTTATTTATTTACTTATTTCTTAAGTTAGGTGATTTGCCTTCACTGAGGTGCCCTCTGTTCGGTTTCAGGTTCAGCCTGAATTCTATTGCGAGGTTACCCCCTCGTGTACTGCAGATTATCACGCCCTGCTCGGGCGAGCAGTTGGAGGTGCACTTGCTCAGTGTTTCCTACCTTAAACTTGACAGTTTTCTTTTGTTTAGGGGCTGCTGGTGGCAGATGTCATTATCTTCCCTGGAAAGGTGCAGTCACCTGCTCGGTGGCAAGGTTGCCTGTCTGCGAGGGGCCCCCTCGTATACTGCTGGGTCCACGCCCTGCTAGGGTGAGCAGTTTGAGGTACACTTGCTCAGTGTTTCCTCCCTTAAAGTCGGCAACTTGGGTAATTACCTTAACTGGCATGCACCATAACCTGCTCGGTTTCAGGCTCTGCCTGAGTTCTAATGCAAGGTTACCCCCTCGTATACTGCTGATTATCACGCCCTGCTCGGGCGAGCAGTTGAAGATGCACTTACTCAGTGTATTACTCCCTTAAGGTCGGCAGCTTTGTTTAAGTGCTGCATATGGCTGACGCCATTGTTTGTTCTGGTAGGCGTGCAGTAACCGTCGGTTTCAAGCTTCGCCTGGTTTATACTGCGAGGTGCTCCCTCGTGTACTATTAGTTGCCACACCCTGCTGGGGTGAGCAGTTGAGGTGCACTTGCTCAGTGTACGCTTTTGATAAACAATATGTATAAGTGTTGACTGGAGCACATTTGCGTTTTTCAGAATTGTCAGTGGCCCGGATAGCTCAGTGAGTATCAGTTTATATAAGGGCCTGGGGTTCGGACCCCTGTGAGGGCGTAACCCCTCTTCGTTGGATATATTATATATTTTATATATTATTTATTTATTAAGTACTTTGAAGAAAAGAGAGTGTGGAAGTGGTTGTAAACAGACCCATATGGAGGGGTTGCACCTTCCTCTCTAACCATCTCTCTGGTATTATCCTTCGTATTTTAGTTAAAAATTCTGTCACCCTTTACCTTAGTTAGTTCAGGACAACTCAGTCCTTTCCTTAGGTTTGCTTCCCCGACCTCAATTGCTCCACCCAATACCCGTGCTGATTAAGCTACAGTATTTTCTCTCAACATGAGGAGAAAAAAGAGTGTCTCTTGTGAGGTCTGCAGGGCTTAAGGCTCTTTAGTGGGGACATGTTTTTCTCCCCTACTTTTGTTCCATTGGACATTCATTATTCTATTGGATTTTGGTGGAGACAGGGTCAGCTCGAGGGTAACTGTTCAGTTTTTGTTGCATGACAAGTTGAGCAACCATGTTTTACTTGGATGGAATGTTTGGAAACACTTGATGGAAACACTTGATGGTATCTGATAGATGAGTTGCCAAGTAATAACTTTATGGCGCCTGCCCCATGGTTTTCCTCCCAAAGCTTGGCCTATGGTTCAGCTTGCTGTCTAATAGTATATTGCAACTTCTCCTCTGTTCGAGGAGTACAAGTAGGCTTCTGTACCCTCATGAGCGTTGCTTAACCTCTTTATACATATATATTTTTCTATAGTGCACCAAATAGAGTGCTGTTTTCATATCTGTGCTGACCCTACTGATGCAGGTTCCTAAATTTGGAAAGGTCTAAATCTGTCTTTTATCCTGCTGAGATCGATAAGTAAGCACCTCTCGTATACCTGAGGGTTCGTCGTACTGTATAAGTACTGGTTTGCTATGGACAATGTGCTTAGTTTTTCATTCCTTGATTCCTTTAGTGGCCAGTCAGCCTCACATGAATACAGTGATTCAGTCCTCAGGGTTTGAGGGGACAGTGGTCCCAGTTTCTTTCTCAACCTTACATTTACGGGGCATTGATAATTATCCAGAGTCCTTTCCCCCTCATTCCCTTCCCGCCATCCTTGGGGGAGATTGCATCATATTATTACACCTCTGGGGGTAACACCCGATGGTTTTCCTTTTTTACAGGAGTTCTGACGCGTGACCAGTGCAGACTCGCACTGAGCATTTCCCTCCCGTCAGTTACTTTCCTTTCTGCTAATATCTGGTATTTCAAGAAGTTAAGCTGATCCTGTCCACGGTCAGGGGTTGGTTAGAGGTGCTATAGTGTATTTATTTCTCTTAAGGGTGTAAAGCGGTGCTTTAATGGGGTCCTCAGGGTAGCTTTCTTCTGGGTTGCAAGGTTTCCCTTGGATAAGTGGGGGAGGTTTCTCCTCTTTTGGGAGGACTCAATATCCTTTGGTGGGATAGAGGGGTCTGGGAGTGATACTAATTCCCCATCCACGTTCTCATGACCCTCTATTGATGTGTTCTAGCGTCTATACAGTCACTATCAGAAGGTGTCTGCCGCTACGATTCCCAGAGGGCTGGGATATTTATATTTAGTTACTGACGTGGTTCTCATAGTCGCCTGCATGGCAGGTGGTTCTTTGGGTTCTTTCACAAGAGTTCGTTTTTACAGTAAGGTGCCAGCTCAAGGTGCTGTGAGCTTCAAGGATCTGCAAGTTGGCTGAAATATTTGCTGGACCTATTCTGGTGTGCAACTTCAGTTTAACTGTTTAGTGATTAGTTCTTTGCAGTTTAGAGTCTTGCTAAGACTTTGGAATTTTGGTGTCCTCCTTCGGTTAGTTCTGATCCTCTAGGGGGTTTATCTCCAGGGAGGAGGGATCAAGGTTCAAACACCGGGCATATCTACAAGGGGGTTTACATATCACTATAATGGTGGCTATTGGATGTCAGATACATTTTTTCTCCTTGCCAAGTTTGCCCTCTTAAGGATGAGGTTTGTTAATATCTGCCTTTTGTCATGTAGCAGAGTCCTTCTGCAAGAGTTAGGGAGGTCTGAAGGTCTCCGTGTTGGCGGTTTGATGGGTTTAGCTTCTCAGGTGGGGCTCCTCTCTTCCATTCTGTTTCTGCCTCCAGAAGACATCCCTCCTTAGTATACATATATGTCTGAAGACAATTGTGGGTTAATTCTATTGCTTTTCCGCTCTGCTCAGGATGGGTTGTCCTATTACAAAATGTACTCCCATTTTACCTTTTGAAGATTTGTCTTTCCCTCTTGGTTCCCAGTGTAGTTCTGCGACATGCCCTATTTCTAATGCGATATCTTCCTTTAATGCATGGGATGGAACCTACAAGACTTTCACCCCTATGGGGTACTTTTCTTTTCTTTATCTCCAGGAGAGCTAAGTGCTTATTTTCTTTGGTTTGCTTTCTAGGTTCCCAAAAAGGGTATGAATTTAAGTGTTTTAAATGTTTGATTGGACAACAGAGGTTTATTTCAGATGAGTTTTGTCCTAACCTATTTGTATAGGAGAACTTTGTTCAATGTTTTCCCCTCTTTTAACCAGTTGGTTTTGGTGGCTGGTAAGGAACACAGGAATTGACACATTTTCCTGTTTTCTTGCAGTGGATTTGTCTATGCCTTATAAGACAGTTTTTCGGGCATCCTAGTCTTGGGCAATTCTCTTGCGGTCAGCTGATTATTTAATGAAAACATTTAAGGTTTCCTTTCCTATTATTTTATTATTCATTATATTGGCTCTATTATGGATCATGTTGTACTAATGAGATGCAAGGGCTTTGAACTTGCATAATATGAGCCTCCTGTCTTGTCATAGAATGACTAATCCCCCACACTAACGTGAGATGGGGGTTTAGATTCTATTAAAGACAAGGAGGCGATTATTATCCCACCCTCCCACCCTGGATATGATATGATGTCAATTGTGATATGCATGTACATAGGTGGTTCAAGTGAAAACATTCTTTGGTTTGTTGTTCTGCCCAACCGCCCACCCTTCTTGCTTGTTGTTTTTTACAGCTATGGTTTAAGGTCCTGATCAGGAGTGTGGCTCGCAGTTACAAGTTATGGAGTGCGTGGTACGAGAGCTTCACTGGATTGGCCTTCATCGTTTATCGTCTGATCTGTGCAGTGAACGTCTGGTTCAAGACAGCTACAGAAAGAGGGGTTGGGATTGGAGTAATGGACTTATATGGGGAAGGGTCCCTGCTCATTGGTCGCCTGCAGGGCATGACCTGTCCTCCATAATGGATTGGGGAGCTCCCATACATTGCCATTGAACTCTATTTAGTTCTGTTCTTTACAATTTTTTTGTTTGTAAAAGATTTTTCTTTGCTGCTGTGGTTTCAGAGTAAAGATTGTAATGCATAATAATCGCCTCCTTGTCTTTAATAGAATCTAAACCCCCATCTCACGTTAGTGTGGGGGATTAGTCATTGGTGTACGCAAAACTAGTGTGTGCTTAAAGTTAAACTGATAAATTGGAGATTGAAGGTAAATCCAACGCGCTAATCCGGTATAGTGTTGTCATACTAATGTCCAAATGGCAAGGAAAAGAAATGATTCTTAAGCATCGGATATTATGATCAGAGTATTCTTTATATTGGTATCAGATATTCCATGCAATCAGCCATGCAATTTATCAGTTTATGTTTCCTGGTACCTTCTAGTGGGACCAGTGGAAGGCCACTAACGCTGCAGATCCAAACTGTAATAATCATTTTTAAGAACAGTAATTGGTGATATTAATTTAGCGCACGACCCCTAGTCATATTTTTACAGTATTGTGTGCTTAAGTATACACAGTAGAGACAGAGAGCCGCACCGCCCCAGGCAACAGAATTTATATGGAGTGCAGAGTATGGAGGTCACCATTCAATCTCCCCCACCCTTCCGGTCAACTACAGAGGAACCCAAAATTGTGTGGGAACAATGGAAACAAACATGTCAACACATTTGATCGCAATAAAGGGGAAATTATTTGATCCTGAAAGAAAACAGGCGGTCTCGTTAAACAGCCTTGGCGTGAAAGGGAGAAGGATTTTTCAGACCCTTCCTCCAATGCTGTAGGTGATAGCCATGGTGATAGTCATTGAACGGCATCATTTCATTTCTCACCAGCGAGAAGCCAGTGACAAAGTGAGTTCATATGTTGCAGCCCTAAGAGGATTAACCGAACATTGTGTATTTAGCAACCTCACAGACAGTCTCATTAGAGACCATATTGTGCACTGTACCACGGATAAGAGGCTGCGGGAAAGACTCTTGAGGATCAGGGAACTGAACCTAGAACAAGCTATAAATATGGCGAAGCTTGCTGAGCAGTCTGCAGCCTATTCTGCGACTCTGTCTGCCACACCAAAGAGTGCAGTTCACGCTGTGGATGGGAAGAACGCAAAGTCTAGCAGAGAAGGAGCAAACTTCACAAAGAGCAGTGGAAAATGGAAATCTCAGAGGCAACCACCTCTGAACGAAGCAAAAGCTAACAGAATAGTGTGTTTTGCATGTGGTGATGGGGTTTACATCTGCACAAGTAGTTGTTGCCCTCTCAGAAATAGAGTAGTGTAAAAATGTGTAGTAGGTGCAAGAGCCAACGTCATGTAGCAAACATGTGCAGAAGTGAAAAGTTTTTTAATGAAGTGCAATGTGTGGACGATGGCATGCCATTTCTACAAGATGAAGTAAATGATCTTTTGATTGCTACCATTGAGAGATGTGATGTGTCGGCACTATGGTACAATGTACAGATTGATGGTCATGACTTGCGCCTAATGGCTGATTCAGGGTCAAAGTACACTGTGGTCAGTATAAATACTTTTGAGAACATAGGGTTCAGGTTGGCAGAACTGCGAGCTCCACACAAAAATCCAAGAGATTATGGGGGCGTACCAATACAAATTTTGGGCTTGAAGGCTGTCAAAATTGGATTTAAAGGCAGGAATGCTTTTGGAAAGTTGTATGTAGCAGACAGAGGGGTTTCTCTTTTGAGTTGGAAACACCAAAACGCTTTGAGAATCGTACTTGATCCAAATGCCAGAGATCCAGTGATGCTTGTGGAATGGGATTTGTGTAATGAATTCAAGGAGGTCTTCAGTGACTGAATTGGCTGTTTAAAGGTTTTTCAGTATAAGAATATTTTTTTGTGAAAAGGATGCAAAGGTTGTTGTACACAAAGTGATGCCTGTACCCTTAATGTTAAAAAAACAAGCTCGAAGCAGAGTTAGAAAAGTTGTCCCAAGCAAATATAATTGGGCCGATTGACTTGGCTGAGTGGGTTTCCCCTGTGGTGGTAGCCAAAAAAACAGGTGGAGCGATTTGCATGTGTGTGGAGATGCACTCTTTGAACAACACTATATGGGTAGACCGACACACACTATCAGGGCAGGCGATGATAACACTGTTGCAAGGGGCGAAGAAGTTTACAACTACAGATTTCTCCTGTGCACTATACCATGAGTCAAGTGCTCTCACATCATTTGTAACACCATTTGGAGACTTTAGATTTATGAGGACGCCTTTCGACTTGGGCTCAGCAGCTGCAGTGTTTCAGTGTATGATGGAGTTTGTGTTTGGTGGAATAGAGAATATAAGATGTTTTCAAGATGGCATTCTGATTTTTGTGTCGGATTCAGATCAGCATGATGAGTGCGTGAGGAAAGTATTGTCTGTTCTCCAGAGGGCACAGTTGATGGTAATGAAAGAGGAATGTAAATTCTAAGTGAAGGAAGTAACTTCTTTAGGTCATGTAATCAATGAGCGGGGTACCAGACCAAATACCAATCTGGTAGAAGCTATTGTAAAAGGTTGTGCGCAGCATGATAAAGACACTTTGATCGCATTTCTGGGATTATTCGAATACTACTCAAAGTTCGTGGAGACACATTAAGTGCTCCATTGAGAGGTTCAATGAAAATAATTTTGCTTTTACATGAACCGAGTGTCACAGCAATGATTTCAAGAGCAATAAGGAGGGTATTCTAGATGTTCCCATGCTAAGAATGTTAGATACTTGCAGGTAAACCACGTTAACCACAAATAGATTGGGAGCTGTACGTACACAGATAAAAGAAGGGCAGGAGGTTGTAATTGTATTTGCCTCAAGAGACCTGCAAGGTGCAGTAAAAAATGACTCTACAGTTGAGCGGGAGGCACTGGCCTGCTATTGGGCTGCAAATCATTTAAACATTTTCTTGCAGGGCATACAGTTCCTATTGAAAACGGATCACAAGCCTTGAGTGCATTCTTTGGTGGGGTAAAACAGGTGTGTTTCCCCCAGGAACAATCGGTGCGCTCTTGCCCTGCAGGAGTACAATTTCACAATGGTGTATACGCCTGGATTATCCGATGTAGTTGCAGGTTGGTTGTCATGGTTGGCAGTTGGACAGTTGGAGAAGTACATGGGCTGCCTGAGGAGCAAGAGGTGGAAGTGGTGCATATATCCCAAGGTGCAGTTTTGGAGCCAGTAAAGTGGGGAAAGAGTGCGCAGCGGAAGAAGAATGGAATAGGGTATGTAAGTTACTGGAGGAAGGGTGCAGTTCTTCAGGGGTTGAGTGCCCAGTTAGATCAAGTGCAGAGTGAATTATGGGCAGAAGGTAACCTGTTATATAGGGGTGGGAAGATTGTAACTTCCAAAGGGATGAGACCTGTGTTTCTTGAAGTGACTCATACGGGTGACCTTGGTCGCAACACGACTAAAAAGAGAGCAAGGGAAACATGTGGTGACCAGGCATGAATTCGGATGTGCAGCACATGGTGGTGAATTGTTTTCCTGGCAAGGCCATTGATAAGTCACATGTAGCTGTGGATCCACTTTTAAAACCGATCCAGTTGCCGACACACCCCTGGGAGAAAGTGGCATTGGATATAATTGGGACACTGCCTACATGCTACCAGAGCAAAATGTTCATGTTCACGTTAATAGATTATCACAAGCAAATGGCCATGTGTAAATTGGGCCGATGAGGTTACCGCCACAGCTGTGGTGGAGTTTTTGGATGGTGTAGTCCGTAGAGAGGATTTTCCATTGGTGGTACTGATGGACAATGGAGTGCAGTTTCAGTCCAAGGTGTTTGCATACTACCTGGGTAGTGCTGGTGTAAGACATGAGACCACGGCTCTGTATTGTCTGTCACAGTCAGTGAACCAGGGACACGCATGCAGCCTCGCACCCGTGCTGCCTTGGGAGCGCTAGCTATCCTGAGGTGCTGCTCCAGTCATTCTTGGAAAACAAGGAAAGGCCCCTTGGACCTTGTCCTGGCGCCTTTGGCCTTTGTCATCAAAGTGCTGAACTTTGGACTATAAACAAGACTCTGGATAACTCAACATGGAGGGTACAGGGCCACAGCCTCTTTTTCATCTGTCTGATCATGCAGACTAGTTTTTGGATGTGGCTGGAGCACCTGGGCGTGGCTGGCTATATAAGCCATGCCCGAGCTCAGAAACGTGCTTCGCGTTACTCTGCCTTCCAGCAGCGTAACGCTCACCATCGACTGCAGCCTGCAACAAGAAAAAAAAGCATTAGTAGTGGGCATAACCCATGCTACCGCCCTGCAATCCAAGCAACTTACCTGGAGACTCTCCACTTTCCGCCCGCCGAAGAATCCAAGCTACAGCTTCTCACGGTATCCTGTGCAGTTCGCTTCATCGCATCTTCGTTTCAAACACCGGCACCTAGAAAGGAAAAAAGACACAGTCAGCGCCACACAAAGTAAGATCATAATAATCTCAGCAATAAAGCAGGCGCGCGCACATACCCACCAATAAGCCGGGGATATCAAAATCGCCACGCAGGACACTGCACTGGAGTCAACTCAGCGCTTGTGCTTCCGGAATAATGCCGACCCTTGTAACACAAGAAAGGAACGTTAAATCCACAAGAAAGGAACATTAAACAATGAACATTAACAGACCATGACCTGGCATGAGGTCGAACGCCCAGGAAAAGAACAAAGTGCTAGAAAACTAAAACAGGCACAGAAAAGGACATTCAAACAAGAAGGAAAGCATTGAAGTCAGGCAAGTAAGGCCTAGGAAGTCGCTGCCACAGCAGGTCTGGGCTAGACTCTACAGCCACACTGCCACATGAACCAGTGAAGCAACTAGATTCAGTTCACACAGGAGCACAGAAACCGCGCCCCTGCTGAAAGCAAGCAGGACGGAGAGCTTGCCTACAAAAAGTCAGAAGGTGAACAAAGGGAATAATTGACCCTGAAACCTACGGAACATAAGACTCCTGGTGGGAGAGGGGAAAACTCCCTTGGCAGCCCTAACGTATTGTGACTTCCATATCGCAGGAGCAGATCCTCTCTCTGGAACAGCTAGGAGATACCAGAGCTGTCCGCTAGCAAGATGCAGACCCCCCACACGAAGCAGGCGCCTATGATCACAGCACCCGACGCCCCCGCGGAGACAAGGTGAGCGTAACAGAATGCGAAGCCTTTCACTTGCACCTCTGCTTGGGCATCATGGAGACTTCGGACACCGACGAACTAGCCCAGTTGTTGGGGGAACTATGAGCCGAGGTGCACGGGACCCAGCACGAAACCAATGCTCTGAGGAGGGAGCTAATCGTGAGTAAAGACCGCACCGACAAACTGGCTAGACAGCTGTTGCAGACACAAGCTGATCAGGCCCCGCTGCCTGGCAGCACCCCTTCGGTCACAACCACACAGGCCGCCCCGGTACTGGTGGTCCTTCCCGGAGCAGTTCCTGTGGCCCCGCCCGAGCATTATTCGGGGACCCTAGCAAATACGCCATCTTCATGAACCAGTGCCGTTTGCACTTCCGTCCCCAACAGATCAGTCAAGGGTCACATTTGTGCTGTCATACCTGGGCGATAGTGCGGCAGATTGGTCGATACCTCTAGTTAACCGGGATGACCCCTTACTGTGGGGTTTCAGGGTATTTCAACGAGAACTCGAGAAGTTGTTCACCCGATATACCCGGGGCCAGGCCTTGGACAATGAACTACTGTTGCTTCGGCAGGGCAGTCAAGACCTGCTGACGTACATTGCCACCTTCAATAGGCTAGCAGCCGAGAACGGCTGGCCGGAGGAGAAAAGGCCTGTGAGGGGAGCTAAAAGACATCTTGGCTAAAGTAGTGAATCCACCAGAAGGATGCGCAGAGTTCATTGATCTCTGACAGTCCAGCTGGACCATAGACTGCAGGACCAGAAGACTGATCGAGCCCGATCAGAGGTACGTAAGGTGTTTGTGCGCCCGAGAGAGACCCCACCTGGACAACCTGAAACCCATCCCGAGCCCATGCAAATCAGGGGTATGAGAGGCCCGCTTACTAAGGCCGAGAGAGAGAGAAGAGAAGATGGCAGCAGTTGTGCTTATACTGCGGTAAATCAGGCCACTTCCTCTGAGAATGTCCCATAAAACCCCCTCAGAAAACAGTCAGGGCCAATGACAAAGAGAACGTGGAACCGGACTCGGAAAACTCCAGCAACCAGCAAGCGTAGGGGTCCGCTTGTCGAGCTATGAGAAGAAACTACAGACCTTGCACCTTGTTGTACCAGTGATCTTGATCAGTCACCAACAACCATCTAAGATGCCTGCCCTGGAGGCTTACATCAACAGTGGAACAGTTGGCAATTACATAGACCAAGACCTGGCAAGCAGGATAGGACTTCCCCTCTGTTAGAAGGTGACCACAGATAATGTCACGGCAGTCGACGGCACCCAATTATCTTCGGGTCCTGTAACACTCTGCACGGACAAAGTGACTCTCCTCTGTCAAGACGGCTATTGGGAAGACATTGTCTTTGACCTTATCAGTGCTCCTCAATTCCGCGTGATCTTGGGGATACCTTGGCTGGAGACTCGCAATCCCCAAATTGACTGGCGCACCAGATGTATAACCTTCTCTAACGAGTGTGCTTGTTCCTGTTATTAAGTGGGATCTCTCCCAGGAGGACAAGTGAAAGCTCCTCCAAGGAAAGGAGTGGTGCACATCTAGTACTTGGGTTCTACCCTTCACCACAAAAGATAATCACAAAAAACAGTTTTCAGTACTAGTGACATGCGCTTAGCACACAATAATTGTATTCAATGTCTTGAGTTTCAAGAGCAACCCGTTTGACATTTCAGTCTGAACAGCCAACAAGTGTTTCGACACATCATCTTTATCAAGGCTGCCAATAGAAACAAATGATACCACAAACCAAATAAATAATATGTAAATGAATTAATAATTAAATAATATGAAAAACAGAGTACACACATTTGATTGCATATGGATATATATATATATATATATATATACACATAAACATTTCAGTCAATAAATAGATGAATGAACATACCAGCGATAGGATGAGTATGCAGGTGGGTTAAGAAACGGAACATAGAACAATAGAAATCCTTTTTATGGTAACTCATTCCATGATTATAATGAAACATCGCACAATAAGTACATTCCTTGTGGTTTAACTGCTATGGTCACTGTGCTAATTATCGTGTTAGATGCTAATTGTTACTTGAAGTGCACGTGTAAAACACCCAAATGCAGGTACATGCGAGGGTATCATTTTAATCATAATGTTTCTTGTAGCCCCTTATAGTTACTTGTCCTCCTCCAAGAAGGTGATGGGGGCATCTTGGAAACTATTGGCTAGGTGAGTGCAACCAAACTAAGGTCTTGTGCGTATATATAGTGAGTTGGCTGATGTAGCTCAAAAGCGTGAAAAACTCACCCTGAAATAAAGCTGTGTGTTTCTGTAATACACGATCAGTTAATTATGTTATACTGGTGAAGTACCATTCTAGGTAACAACAGTATCCAGAGAGATCTGGAGCCTTAAGTTTTGAATTATCTTACCCCTTACTGTGGGTGGGTCCAGTATGCCACACTGTGTTGTGTGCTTGGAATGCTCTTGGAGTAATTAGTTATCATAATTATCAGGTAATTATCATAATGCCATTATGCACTGAATTACTTTCATATGAAGAAATTGCTAAATAGATGTTGAATGGTCGCTGGTAGGAACAGCCCTTCTGTGTACTCTTTATTCTCCCTAGTTCCTACCAACGTAGGGGATATCCCCTCTGTAATACAAACCTGAAATTCGGCATGTGGGTAGGTTCCATAGTGTAGACAATGCAGCAAATATAAAATATACCTTTTCGGATGTCCTTTTTTTTCAGCCGTCTGCAGTGCTTACCGCTGCCATATGGCTCTTTGCGCTGTAGTTCTGCCATAGTTCTACATCCATTGTTCCTAAAGTTCAACAGTTCATGAAAACCTCAGCAGTTAATTGTTCCTAAATTTTCCACACTATCAGCATTCTAGCTGACATTAGCGGCACTCACTTTTAAAGTCATGCGGGTGACACTAAACGGTGCATGTTTCTTCGATAGTGTCCGCAATGACGTTGTCCATCACATTGCGGCTACTCTCTCATGATAATTACAGAAACATAATTTCCACAGAAGTTGATGAATGATTGCCATTTCAACAGTACAAAGCTTACATGCTTCAGCCGCACACATATGGGTACAGCACGTCAAGCTTACACGCTTCAGCCCTACACGTACGGCACTTATATTGAGGTCGCAGCTGCCTCGGCTGTAGATCGGTACTCCAAAAATGTCTCAGCGCTGCAACTCAAAGTAGCAGGAATCGATGTACAGAATTCACGCTTTTCTCATGGTCAGCTTTATGTGGCTTGCTTCAGAGTTAGAAACAAAGACAATTTGTTCACACAAGCTCCTGCAGGAAAGACTAGCAATGTAGTCTACAAAGAAGCATTGGTTTAGTAAATTAAATGCAATTTCAAACTATGACTGAAGTATGGATTAATGTGGGAAGCACAGGTACACCTGCTAGTGTAATATAGAAACGCTCCTCTGATCTACATTTTAAATTTGGGTTCTTAGTTAAGGCTAAACCTTTATGAAACATAAAAGACACATGCTGGATTTCCTCTCAGATGTTCCCCTAGGTGGAGGCATCCATTTTAGGAGGGTTTGGTATTTTTACTTTTTAGGCCAAATCTGCCTTGTGTCTGCATTTATTATTGTGTGTTTGTATGTATTCATCTTTTTTTGTATTAATCTGGCTTTGTTGTCTATGTTGGCTAATGGTCAAACCCAATACAGCTTCAAAATTAAATGAAATGATAATCCATCACTAACATATGATGCAAACAAAGTACACAAAAGAAAGACTAAGATTAAGCTTTCTCTAAAGTTGCATTCTTGTACACATATGTATTATGTCTAACAAAACAGCCAACACATGTTTCAACCAATAAAGGTCTTCCTCGGGGCTGTGACATAGGCAAAGTAATTTACAGAAAGAAAAATAAGTTAACAAGTGGTTAATGGCTGAGTGAGTTCTTGGCCCCTACCGGACATTCACTCAAACAGTCCCCAGGGGGAGGGAGGAAATGGGAGTTATTTTGGAGTTGTATCTGTAGCATATGTATTTGTTTTTTGAAAAGCAATAAAAATGTTTTTTAAAAGGTGGTTAATAAGGCACACAAAAAAGAACTACAGTAAGGGAACAGATCAAAAAACAAAAAGCAAAGGAAATCAATCCATCCCCAATAATATCAATGCATTGTCATCACAGATCGTTGACAAGATAAGAAGACATACATGATAGAGAAAAAAAAACAAGTACAAATTATATTGTTAGATTGACCTGATTCCAATATTGAAGTTAACATATTCATCATAGCCTCTCCATCATTGTGTAACATTATGCACCACTGGCTGATCAACCAACCCCTATAACTCTGTTTGGCAGCCTTCACTTCTAATCATTTAGGCATCCAGCTCACACCACTTTTCTGTGTGGACTGAATGGACTGTCTTAGGGCCTTCTTACAGTCAACTACCACTGGATTAAACTGATGGACATGTCACACAATTACATTCTTCTTCTGCGATTGGGACCTAGAACTTCCCAATACTTTTTACAGTGTCTCTTTCAAATAAACAAGGAAAGAGACCACGCTAAAGGTGGACATTTCCCAATCATAAGAACTTACATTGCAGTGTTGAAGAAGATTCTCATTAAAAATATCCATCACGTAGTTAGACACATAAACCTTGTTTTTCCCCATATTGATCCTCAAAAGGCCAGCTGTCATAATCTCTCTTCTGCCAATGGGGATATTATGTGTGTTTTACATTTGTGTTCTTTGACTTTTGAGTTTTAAGATAACTCCATAGGCATCTTTTCATGTGTGTTACACACTACCCTCAGTGCAGTGACACATGGATGTCTTTTTAGACTTCCCAAAGCTTTAAATACCTTCTCTGGGATAAACTACTGTTTCCCAGAGAATTTAAAGTGAAATTGATTTTACTAGTCTTTCCAAATTCTTAGACCCAGCACACACCATCTTACAATGGAGTGCTGGAGGGGTTACGTAGTATCCCCTGTGTCTAAATACTCATGCAGCAGTCAAATGCTACCCTTTCCTATTGAAAAGGCTGCTAGCAGTGGTGTTACAACGAACTACCATGATTTTTCCCGACCGCAAACACCGTTAGCTAAAAATCACGGGAGCCATGTTTTTCCAGCCCCTTTGTTTAAACAGGCCCCGGTTTTCTTTTTTTACCGTTTCTTTTTGGAAAGGTCCTTCTAGACTTTATCTCTGCGCGCCAAACCAGGTTTGGTCCCTTTGTTCTTGTGCCTTTGGCGGGCTTCAGGGCTGAAGACCGCCTCTGATGTCTGAGTGCTGGGGTGGGCAGGAAGTGAAGGAGCTGCCCGAAACTCCCTGTGCTTAGTCTCCTAGGAGACCCAAATGCACTCTTGGGTGATTGGCTGGCTGACTGTCCGGCAAGGACAGCCACCCTTCTGGGTGATTGACAGCTAGGCTGGAATGAATGGGAGAAAACTGTTTAAAAGGCGAGTCTCCAGGACTGGAAGGCAGAGTCGACCACTGGAATGAAAAAACTGAAGACTAGCTGGAAGAAGATGGCTGCTGCAACTCCTTGACCATTGGTTTGCCCGGTGAAGCCCTGCTGCAGGTCCGAATTGCCAAACTCCATTCGACAGAGAAACTCCTTCAAGGACAGCTTCTTCCTGTGAGTTGGTGGGACCAATAAACTCATAAGACACCTGGATACCATTCTCAAGGCTGGTTAGGATTAACCAGGGAGAGGGACACCAGCTTGTGTTCTTGAATCTACAGCTACTGGAACTGAAGTGACTCCATTTGTTTGCTTTCTTCAACGATCCCGTGCAGTGCAAGAATCCCCAACGTCCTCCCTCTTGTCCTCATGACTGAGGCTCAGGAACAGCGAGATCTGCAGGACCTGCCAGAAACCCCAACTTCAGCAGCATTTGTTTCTTCATACAAAGGTACTCTGCCAACCAGGTTGAGAGAACGCCACTCTACGCGGTGAAAGTTTGTGAAACTTTCCCAACTTGCAGGCCTAATTAGCTTGTGACCCGACATATGATTCTTTTTTGCCTAAATTACTTCTAAGAACTTTAACAAAGACTTTACCGTTTGATACCAGAACTGCTCTTTCCTATCGAGAACACTAGCCCATTGACTTTGGCCTGGCCTATTGACTTGAATTGAGATCCTCTGGTGAACTGAAACTATTTGCAATGTCTAAAAAGTATATATGATCTATTTTACTTACCTTGTGCCTTTTGCTCCTTTCTAAGTACCGAACTGCTATTTGGCTCCTATTTCAGAAGAGCTCAAACTGTCTCAAAACCTTAGACTTTTGTATTGAAGTGTATTGGTTTAGAATATTAAGTTGCCTTCTCCTAGTGAAATGTTTACTAAATGATTGTGTAATAAATAAGTGTGTTTACCAAGAAACCTTGAGTATAAGTGTTTACTTGAACTACTGAGATTGAAAGTCCTTTGTGTAACTACTTGTACTGCTCACATTCACTCTTGAGATAAGCCTGGCTGCTCAGCTCGCTACCAAAAACTATGTGGTACAGACTTATACCAAAGGTTGGTTTGGTTAACACCTGTAGTCCTAATTGTGTGTAGTGGTCCCAGAGGGTACTGCCTGCAATTCAGCCTATCACTGGTGTACAGCGGTGAGGATAAAGTATAATTGTTACATTGAGAGTGCTGCTCTTACTTTTGTTCAAATAACCTTCACAAGGCTAAGCATCACTAGAAAAACAATTGTTTTATAATGCCAGATATGGATAACTTCAAACAGGAAGCCCTGATCATTCTAACAGTAGATCAACTGAAAGATATGTTTAAAGTCAGGTCTCTCTCTGTTAAGGGCAAGAAAAATGAATTGATTGAGAAATTGTTGAATCATCAAAGTCTGGGAGGTAGAGCTATAACCCCTATCCCCCCGTCAAATCTGGAAAATATTGAAGGGTATGATAATGTTTCAGAGACAGGCTCTGATGTTGTTGATGAGTTAGAAGAGTCAGAGGAGTCTCAGGATGTGAGCCTCACTGTACCCCTAATTGCATTAGCTCCTGAAGCTTTAACCACAGGGACCCTACCAGGTCCAGTACTGAGTCCAGAATTTGTCACTCTTGAAAAAATGAGACTTGAGTTAGAGTTCAAAAGAATTTAAATGCAAACTGAAAGTAAACATCAATAACTCAGATTCAGAGAAATGGAATTGAATCATGAACTTGAAATGAAGAAATTGTCTCTTGAAAATAGTTCTCTCCCAGAGTCTTCTAGGTCTTCCAGTCATAAGAGGCCTCACATGCCTAAGGAAGCTGTGAGTATGTAAGAGGTGAGACTTGATATTTTAGATTGGTTGGCTGCTTTTGAATATAACTATGGGATTCAGGGTTTCACAGGGAATCAGTTGATTCCTTGGCTTTTGTCTAGGTTCCCCCAGGTTGCAACTGATACTGTAATGGAGGTGGGGGAACTTGAAAGATTGGAGTATGAAAATGTGAAGCTAGCTTTGATAGCTAGATTTGGGAAAACTCCTTCCCAGTACCTTAAGAGGTTTAGGACCCTCAAAAAGCATGATGGGGCTTCCTTGGGCTACCTCAGTGTGTGAATGTTTGAAGAACTTAGATGGTTGGGTAAAGGGTTACAGAGTTAACACTTTTGAAGGAATGAAATCTATTTGTGTTTGAAATCTATTTTTGATGCCTGCTCTCCTGAGCTGATACAGCACTTGGCTGACCATAAGGAAATCTATCCAAAGAAGTTAGCAAAGGCTGCTGACTTGTGGGTTGCCAACAGGGCTACTCACTAGGATTCTGGGGCAACTCATAAGAAGGATGGTGGGAAGCAGCAAAAGAAAGATGGCAAAGAGAATTCTAATACCTCCAATACAAAAGAGGGCCCCAAACATAAGAAGGGTAAGCCACCAGGGAAACCGAATCAGGCTAGATAAAACCTCTGGTGCCAAACCAGAGGGAGGTCAGCAGAGACCCCCATTTGTCAAAATATTTGGAAAATGTTATGCTTGTGGGTCTACTGACCATGTGAAGGGGGATCCCAGATGTAAGGGTAAACCTTCAGGGGTCCACTCTGTCTCCTTAGCGTTCTCCCCAGAGGAAGAAGTACATTTGACAAGTGGTAACTTTCAAGTACTGGCTGAAGACCCCATTGGAGTCTCTGCCAGTGTTTCTTTAGTGTCCCTGGGCCTCTGGGAACAGCAGAATTTAGATGTCTATAATTCGATTCCAGATAACACAAAAGAATATTACAAGGACAGTGTACTTGTAAATGGTCAGGAGACCCCTGCCATTAGAGACACTGGGGCCAGCATTATTGTTGTGGATGAATCTTTTTTCAAGGCTGAGCATGTTGCTAAGGCAACCAAAAGCCTCAATGGGCTTGCCGGAGGCCCTGTCCAAATGCTTCCTAGACTACCAGCTCTCATCCAGTGCAACAACATGACTCTCAAGATACCTGTTAGTGTACAAACTGAGGTGCCTGGGAGAGTCCTGTTGGGGAATGACTTAAAAACTCTTGGAGTTGTATCAAGCACCCCCAGGCCTCCCAGCAAACGGAAACAGGAGGAGACAAGAAGGGCCAGGGAGAGTACCTTAGATGTCTCTTCACAGGATGTTACAGAGGAATCTATAACACCTAGCCCACAGGAGCTACTAACTGCTATTTCAAGGAAGAATGAGACAAAGGGGAAACCCAAGATCTCAAGGAAAAAGACAGAAAGCACTCCTGTGCTGCCAAGAAGGACATCCCCGAGAGGAGTGTCCACAGTCACACCTGTGACTGCTCCACCAGCTGAGGGTGAGTGTGAAGAAAAACCAGGAAAGGTTGAATCAGCTGCTGAAGATTCAGAGCTGGAAGAAGGCATGGCCCCTCCTGGAGATCTGGATCCTAAAGACCATCCTGAGCTGCAGTCTTTACTGGCAGTAGGTGGCCCCTGTAGGGCAGACTTTAGCAGAGGCCGGAGAGAGTGTCTTACTCTTGAGGATCTTCGCCAACAGGCAGCTTGCCAGCTGGATGGGCAAGAGCCAGTGAAGCATAGGTTGTACTGGGAAGATGGCCTCGTCTACAGTGAACCAACTGAGTCTATCCCAGGGGACTACAGAAGACTTGTAGTGCCTCTAGAGACAAGACACCAGTTCCTACAGTTAGCCCACGAGATTCCTTTGACTGGTCACTTGAGCTTCAAGGAGACCAAGGAAAGGCTTTCTCTATACTTCTTCTGGTCTAAGTTGGGGTCCGATGTAGATACATTCTGTAGAAGCTGTCACACTTGTCAGATCTCTGGCAAGAATGTGGCACCTTTGCTGCCCTTCCCAGTGGTGGGAGTCCCTTTTGAGAGGGTAGGAATCGACATTGTTGGTCCCTTAGACCCTCTAACCTCTTCAGGAAGTCGATTTATATTGGCTGTAGTAGACCATGCTAGTAGGTATCCTGAAGCCAT
This sequence comes from Ambystoma mexicanum, assembly GCF_040938575.1. Lineage (NCBI taxonomy): Eukaryota > Metazoa > Chordata > Amphibia > Caudata > Ambystomatidae > Ambystoma > Ambystoma mexicanum. The sequence continues at coordinate 398,987,160 of NC_090940.1, read as the reverse complement.
ACCTATGAGGACTGTTACAGCTCAGGCTGTTGCTAAGGCCCTACTTGGTATTTATACAAGGGTAGGTTTTTCCTAAGGAAGTCATCTCTAACAGGGGTCATGTCCCACTACATGCAGGCCATGTGGAAAAACTGTGGAGTGACTCACAAATTCTCAACTGCCTGCCATCCACAGACAAATGGATTGGTAGAGAGGTTTAACCATACCATGAAGAGCATTATAGGTGCTTTCGAGGAACCCCTTAGAAGAAAGTGGGACCTTCTATTGCCATGCCTTCTATTTGCTTATAGAGAAGTCCCTCAAGAGGGAGTTGGATTTAGTACCTTTGATCTTCTCTATGGTCATCCAGTTAGAGACCCATTGGCCCTAATTAAGGAGGGGTTGGAGAGGGCTCCTTCTCCCAAGTCAGTGAGAGTCACTGACTCTGTGTTAGGTCTCCGGAGGAGAATGACACACATGATGACAGAAGCATCTGATAATTTAAGGCAGGTCAGGCTCTGGTGAAACATTGGCATGACTAGAAGTGGGAGATTTGCTTCTAGCTTCAGCTCAAGAGGAGGAAGAGAGTGAGCCTAAACCTGATATCCTCAGTGGACAACCTTTAGATTAGAAAATAGAAGAAGTTAATCTATCTTCTAATCTAACACTGGAACAACAGGAGGAGTGCAGGTTTCTGTTAAACCAGTTTGCCTCCCTATTTTCACTATTACCATGCAGCATGATATTCTCACTGGTGACTGTTTGCCTGTTACAAGCAGAGGTTACAGGATGGCAGATAATATCAGAACCCACATAAAGGAAGAGGTCAACAAGATGCTTGATCTCAGGTTAATAGAACCCTCTGCAAGCCCATGGTCTAGTTCAGTTGTACTAGTACCAAAAGCAGGATCCAAGGAGTTGATATTCTGTGTGGACTATAGAGCTCTAAATGCAGTCCCAAAGACTGATGCCCATCCTTTACCTAGGACAGATGATCTGGTGGATAAACGTGGTTCAGCCAGGTACTTCAGTACATTTGACCTAACATTGGGCTATTGGCAAATAGCCTTGACAGACTATGCCAAGGAGAAAACTACATTTCCAACCCCATCAGGCCTCTGCCAGTTTAAGGTAATGCCCTTTGGACTAAAGAATGCACCTGCAACATTCCAAAGGATGGTTAATCTGATTCTGAATGGGATGGAGGACTTCTGCATGGCATACTTGGATGGCATTGCATTGTCCAGCCCTACTTTGAAAGAACATGTTGACCACTTAGGATATGTTTTGCAGGCTCTTGAGTAGGCCCATCTGACCATAAAGGCAAGTAAATGTCAGATTGGTCAGAGTAATGTGGTCTACCTTGGACATGAGGTAGGAGGAGGTGAAATAAGGCCATTGCCTAGCAAAGTACAAGCTGTACAAGAATGGGCCACCCCTACTACTCAAACCCAAGTGAGACCCTTCTTAGGTCTCACTTGTTATTATAGGAACTTTGTTGAGAACTATGGGTTCATAGCTTCTTCCTTGAATGTAGTCTCCTCACCCAAATTTCCTAAAAAGGTCAGATGAAATGAGGAGTGCAACAAGGTCTTTGAAGGACTTAAGAAAGCCCTTTGTCAAGCTCCAGTCTTAAGAGCTCCTGACTACAGCCAAACTTTAATTGTGCAAGCAGATGCTTCCAATACAGGTATAGGTGCAGTTCTGAGTCAGCTGGATGAGAAAGGTAGGGAACACCCAATCTGCTTGCTCAGCTGGAAGCTGAAGGAACCTTAGGCAAGGTGGGCAACCATAGAACGTGAGTGTTTTGCCATTGTGTGGTCTCTGAAGAAGTTTAGACCATACTTGTATGGATCTACTTTTGTGATTCAGACAGACCGCCAACCCTTGAGATGGTTAATGCAGATGAAGGGGGAAAATTGTAAATTGTTAAGATGGCCAATCAGCCTACAGGTGTTTGATTTTACCACTGAACACAGGTCAGGGTGTAATCAACAAAATGCTGATGGTCTCTCCAGAATGTTTGACCGACTGGTGTAAGGAGATTCATCCAAGGGTGGATTAAATCCTCCTGTCCCTTAGTCTGGGGGGGGACGAATGTTAGGGAGAATTCTCATAAATGTGCTAATTCCCTTCACCTTAGAGACCCACAGCAACTTTGCTGGATTTTGAGGACTTGATTTTTTTACCTGGAAAGATTGTGAGACTTTTTTCCCACTCTTTCATGTATTTTGATGTGTGTTTTACATTTGTGTTCTTTGACTTTTGAGTTTTAAGATAACTCCATAGGCATATTTGTGTGTGTGTTACACACTACCCTCAGTGCAGTGACACATGGATGTCTTTTTAGACTTCACAAAGGTTTAAATACCCTCTCTGGGATAAAGTACTGTTTACCAGAGAATGTAAAGTAAAATTGACTTTACTAGTCTTTCCAAATTCTTAGACCCAGCACACAACATCATACAATGGAGTGCTGGAGGGGTTACATAGTATCCCCTGTGTCTGAATACTCATGTAGCAGTCAAATGCTACCCTTTCCCATTGAAAAGGCTGGTGGCAGTGGTTTTACAATGAACTACCATGATTTTTCCCGACCGCGAACTCCGGTAGCTAAAAATCACAGGAGCCGTGTTTTTCAAGATGGCTCCTTAAGCCCCTTTGTTTAAATAGGTCCCAGTCTTCTTTTTTTGCCGTTTCTTTTTTCGAAAGGTCCTTCTAGACTTTGTCTCTGCGCGCCAAACCAGGTTTGGTCCCTTTGTTCGTGTGCCTTTGGCGGGCTTCAGGGCTGAAGACCGCCTCTGACGTCTGAGTGTCTGGGGTGGGCAGGAAGTGAAGGCGGTACCCGAAACTCCCTGTGCTTAGTCTCCTAGGAGACCCAAATGCACTCTTGAGTGATTGGCTGGCTGACTGTCCGGCAAGGACAGCCACCCTTCTGGGTGATTGACAGCTAGGCTGGAATGAATGGGAGAAAACTGTTTAAAAGGCGAGTCTCCAGGACTAGAAGGCAGAGTCGACCACTGGAATGAAAGAACTGAAGATGAGCTGGAAGAGGACGGCTGCTGCAACTCCTTGACCGTTGGTTTGCCCAGTGAAGCCCTGCTCCAGGTTCGAATTGACAAACTCCATTCCACAGAGAAGCTCCTTCAAGGACGGCTTCTTCCTTTGAGTTAGTGGGACTAATCAACTCATAAGAAACCTGGATACCATTCTCAAGGCTGGTTAGGATTAACCAGGGAGGGGGACACCAGCTTGTGTTCTTGAATCTACAGCTACTGGAACTGAAGTGACTCCATTTTGTTTGCTTTCTTCAATGATCCCTTGTAGTGCAGGAGACCCCCGACTTCCTCCCTCTTGTTCCCACGACTGAGGCTCAGGAACAGCGAGATCTGCAGGACCTGCCAGGGACCATGACTTCAGCAGCATTTGTTTCTTCATACAAAGGTACTGTGCGAACCCGATTGAGAGAACGCCACTCTTGCGGTGAAAGTTCGTGAATCTTTCCCAACTTGCAGGCCTAATCAGCTTGTGACCCAACATATGATTCTTTTTAGCTAAACTACTCCTAAGAACTTTCGCAAAGACCTTACCGTTTGATACCAAAACTGCTCTTTCCTATCCAGAACACTAGCCCATTGACTTTGTCCTGGCCTATCCACTTGAATTGAACTCCTCTGGTGAACTGAAACTATTTGCACTGTCTAAAAAGTATATATGATCTATTGTACTTACCTTGTGCCTTTTGCTCCTTTCTTAGTACTGAACTCCTATTTGGCTCCTATTTCAGGAGAGCTCAAACTGTCTCAAAACCTTAGACTTGTGTATTGAAGTGTATTGGTTTATAATATTAAGTTGCCTTCTCATAGTGAAATGTTTTATAAATGATTGTGTAATAAATTAATAAGTGTTTTTACCAAGAAACCTTGATTATAAGTGTTTACTTGAACCACTGTGATTGAAAGTCCTTTGTGTAACTACTTGTACTGCTCACATTCACTCTTGAGGTAAGACTTGCTGCTCAGCTCGCTACCAAAAACCTTGTGGTACAGCCTTATACCAAAGGTTGGTTTGGCTAACACCTGTAGTCCTAATTGTGTGTAGTGGTCCCAGAGGGTACTGCCTGCAATTCTGCCTAACACATGTGAACAGATTTATTTTGAACAGTTCGCCGCAGATAATTATCAGACCCCAAACCTTCCTGGGTAGTGTTAAATTCCTAAGGAATTTCCTCGATGAGTTACTATTTTCTTTCTTAATTCTCTGATGATTTTTAGTTTTTCTGAATTGCCCCCTCCCCATTTTAGGTACTTGTTCTAGGGAGGTGGCCAACGCCATAGCCTCTTTTTGCATGGCCGTAATGTCAATAATCTCCCTATGTGGGGGGCTATTTACCCTCTGGTTATTAGTCACCTATTTCACTAGAGGCACCATGGTGACCTTAGAGGAACCCCTTCCAAGTCCCTACTTTGAGGGACATTCAATAGGTCAGTGAGAGTCGGACTAGCAGAAGGCTAACAAATAGAAGATACATTATTTGCTATAACCGACTCACTCCCTGGTGACAACACCACCACCCTTGATCCCAAGGACCCATCCCCCTTCTCCGGGGCAGCATGGTGCTTGATTTCTTACATGTGTCCTTGTACCCAGTCAAAAGCTTAAAACGGTCTGCAAGTTCCTGTAGCAATAATGAATGATCTGAATCTTTTTTGAAAATCTTTTCATATAAAATCACAAATTCCATGAGAACCCCATTAAGGGCCATAATTGAAAGGGGCCCTTAGGGGTCCCTCGCGATATGGAAACAAGGCAATAACCATACACAAAAGGATGCGCCAGACACGAGGTTCAAATTCCCAATGCTAGGGTTTATTGCAGGCAAAAATAGTCCCAATTGGCCAACTGTGGTCTCACGCCCCGCGACGTGAATTTTCTAGACCTCGAGGGACGCAAGAGAGCGAATTACGTACATCAGTTACATATATACAAAATGCATATCATACAATCAGCTATGTCATGTTTAACACCCCCCTTTATTAAGTTTCTTTGAACTCGGGATGACGATGGACATTTCCGAAGGGTATGACAATTATGACACTTTCGATGTCTATTCTAGTAACAATGTGCAATTAGAAAGTGCGGAGGCATCTTCTAGTTGAACAGAACACGGTGGTTCTGTTCTTGGAAGCAAGCTGCACACGGGGGAAGAGTCACATTCCAAGCTTTGCTATCTATGAGGTACTATTCGTGTCCTGGGAGCCGACACGCTCTAGAGGGTTTTGCGAAGGGGGGCCGTAAGAAGAGCATAATTCAAGCCTTTAGCTGCTTTATTCTAACATATTCTACCACAGTACGAGACTGGCTGGCAGCTGTGAAATGATTAAATGCCCTGCAGCTCTCCCTCAAGGCTACAGAGAGGGAGCGTGGGCATTCCTTTCTGGGATACTCATGAGGAATTTCAACAAACTCCTCAGTCCCGCGACCTTGCCCTTTCATATTCAGACAACAATGTTAACAGTTGAGCAGAGTAAGCAGAATTCACAAGAATTGCAAGCTGCAAAGCAGTTTAGACAGAAAGCAATGAGCAATGGTTAACAAGCAAAATGGCGATTCTTGCTACGTTTAAAATGGCCGCTTGTTGGTCAAGCATAGCAGTCTGTATTCCTATAATTCGGTGCATAAGACGGTTGGCCTTCGGCCATCAAGTTACGTCTGTCATTCAAATGAAGGGCATTCAGTTTTCCAGATTGACAAACCCTCCTTTTGGTTCAAATCTAACAATCGTTGTGGCGGTAATTTACACGGGTTCTATTTCATGCTTTAAAACCACTGTGTTCAGGCAGCTGCTAAACGTTCCTACTTTATAGGAACCTTTTTTCTTTAAACATAGGGGAGCAGTTTTGGGGCTGTGATCGACTGTATAGGCAGGGGGCACAGCATCTTTATTCCATTCATCCCTCATTCGAAATGTCATTACTGATGTTTCTTCTGTTGGCGGGGTCGGTCTATTCTGCCTATGTAATCTATCTAGTCTTGTTGTCTTTCGTGTGTTTTTACTCATGGGATCTGGTGAAAACACGCGAGCTTTGTGGAATATGGAACAACCCACAGGTCTCATGATCACTTCCTCAAATTCATTCATATTGGTCTCATCTAGCTGACCCGTATTACTCTTGTTCCATTTCCCAAAGAACATTGCACTCAACGATACTTCACATGAATAAACCAATGATAACGGTTGTACATACCAGCCTATCCCTTTCCCACCGTGCTGTGGTAAATGGGCACAAACCCAGCAATCTTTTTTCTTTAAAACCGCATGGGTCATGTTCATGATGAGCAACAATGTATTGTTGCCATACCCTTCTCTATGTCTTTCTTCCATTGGGGACAAAGTACCAGTGATTACATGAACCGGGCTTTCAGTAGCTGCTTTTGGCAAAAGTGTTTCTAATGGGTGCACGGACTCCAGGAACCATAGTGTAATAGCTGTTATTGTTGGCACTACCATACTTAAGAAACACAGGACCAATGTCCAAATCAGTACCTTATTCCTTTTACCATGCTTTTTCCCTAAATTTACAGTTTCTAAAACTATCATCTTTTCAGCAGGGCTGCAGGAGGAGGCTGAAACCGGTCTTGATTTGTTCTTTATCGTCCTTCTACTTGCTGGCAAAGTTCGTCGCAAATGTCTGTCGTTCTTGATGCCAGAAAAGTTCAACGAAAATGTCACAGTTCAATTCTGCCAACCCTTTCACAGCCTAGATCACTTATTCACTCCGAGCAAGATTAGTTGTTCTTTCTCCCACTGCTCAGATGATTTCTGAACAGTTCTTTATTGATAGAGTACTATGTGCGTCCAGCTTGTCCTGCTCTGGCTCCTGACACATGTACTTTTTTATAAGCACACTGAGGAGCCGTGAGTCTTGAATTGTCCGACTTGCACAACTCTCACACTTCTCTTCTCTACGCCCCTGGCTCCTACTCCGTCCGTGAGTGGAACCAAAGGCAAAAGAAAAGCACCAAAGATCTGTGGATCACTTTGCCTGTCGAGGCCGCAAATTATACCGTTTCACTCCTGGTATTGTATGATCCGTAAATAGTGCTGTTGCACTTCCAGTATCAGGCTCAGTGTCAGCCTGCGGCACAATGATGGGTAGCGATGAGTGCCGTGGCAATGATGTAGTTTCTTTCTTTGGCTTTGGTGCGCTTGCAGAAACTGGTGGGCGCCAAAAGGGTACACGCGTTGTTTCTGCTCGTGTTTGCAATGCAGAGTTTGTGTCGCTCGGCAGTGATGTTGTTTCTGCTGAGCAACGTTGGGGCACTTTTCGCCCTTTCCCCTTTCTGGCAGCCTCCTCAGGCTCTGTTTCGAGTTTCACTTCTCGCTTGGGCTTTGCTTCCACTTTCACTTCTCGCTCAGGCTGATGCTGTGGCAGTGGACTGGCAACAGTTTCTTTCGTTTCCGAGACTGTTTCCTTTCTCTGGTCGTCGGAAGTGGTCAGCAGTCCTGGGAATCTTTTGGCATGTGTCGCATGGATCCATGCCTTCCGACCGTCCACTCGAATAGCCCTTTGCGTCGCCAAAAGTACTTGGTAGGGTCCGCACCACCTGGGTGCTAATGCTGTCTTCCGCTCAAAGTTCTTAATCAGGACCCAGCTTCCAGGATCCAGCGAGTGCCCGGGTCTGGTGTATCGCACTGGTAACGCCTCCTGCACCTGCTGATGAATCAAATGCAACTTCTGCATTAAAAGGCCACAGTACGTGCTTAACACAGGATGCTCGACCTCACATAATATTTTGGGCTGCGGTGCGCACCATACATTTGCCGGTCTCCCCATTATAATTTCATAGGGGGAGAGCCCAGTTTTAGCCTGCACCGACGTGCGCATGCACAATAACGCTAGGGGTAATGCATCCACCCAACTCAACTTGCTCCCAGCACAGATTTTAGCTATCTTTGACTTCAAGATACTGTTATGTCTCTCAACAAGCCCGGCAGAACTGGGATGCCTGGAACTGTGGAATCGTTTCTCTATCCGCAGACCTGCACAGATCTGTAGTACTACTGCGCCCACAAAGTGTGGGTCGTTATCTGACCACAGGACACGGGACAGCCCAAACCGGGAGAAATACTCTTTCAACATTACTTTTGCCGTTGACATGGCAGTGCAGTCTTTTAAAGGATATGCCTCCACCCACTTGCTAAATGCACAAATCACCACTAACACATATTTGTAGTTCTGGCACCTTTCCATTTCTATGAAATCAAAATGGATCACCTCGAATGGCATAGAGGGTGGGCCAAAACTACCTACTGGAGTCACGGTTCCCTTCCCTACATTGTGTTGCAGGCACGTAATACAATTCTGCACTAGCCTTTCTGCATTCTTTTTATGTGCTCATTTTTCCATACTGTGGATAAATGCTGTACCATCTTCTTCGCGCAAATGTGGGTAGGGCTATGCGCTATTGTAACCATTGCGGTTACGTAACAATTTGGCAACATCCAGTTCTTGGTCTCTTTGTCCACCCAACATCCTTCCAAATCTAACTCAGCAGAGCCCTCAGCCCACCCCTGAATCTCTTCGGTCGTGGCCTCAGCCTGCATTTCTTTGACTGTGGCAACTCCATTCTCTATCATACAAGGTACTTCCTCAGTCTGTACTGTCATCATTTAATTTCCCAAATCTGTGGCCGTTTGTTTTGCAATCCTGTCTGCAAATGCGTTTCCCTCTCCCACTTTACATGTTACTTTTTTATGCGCCTCGCATTTTACTATAGCTAAGCGCTTTGGAAACGTGAGTGCAGACAACAAATGTACAATCAAAGGGCCATGCTGAATCCTGGCCCCATGTGATGTCAAGAAACCCCTCTCAGCCCAGAGTCGGCCAAAGTTATGAACCACGCCAAAGGCGTACTGGCTGTCAGTATAAATATTCACGTTCAAATTCTCAGAGAGTTCACAAGCTCTAGTCACGGCTATAATTTCTGCGGCTTGTGCTGAATTGTAGGGGATTCTTCTGCTTTCCACAACCCTTTCTAGAGTAGTAATTGCATATGTGGCCGTTGATGTGCCATCAGGTAATTTAAAACAAGAGCCGTCACAAAACAACTCCCCATCTGGCTCTTTCTGTGGGATGTCGCTCAAGTCAACTCTTCCCTTTGTTTCTTCTTCAGTGACCATTAAACAATCATGGGGTAGTGATTCGTTGTCACCAATTTCTGCTATGGGCAGTGGCATTAATTCTGCAGGATTCAATGCGCTACACCTCATAATTTGGATGTGGGGTGCAAACAAGATGAGCTCATATCTTTTTAGTCTAGCAGAGGTGAGGTGTTGCGTCTGTGTTCTGTTTAATAGAAGGTCTATGGCGTGTGGCACCATCAGAATGAAAGTATGCCCCAATACCATTCCTTCCGTTTGTTTCACTGACGCAGCAGCCACTGCAACAGATCGCAAACATCGTGGTAGTGCGCGCGCTACAGGGTCCAGCGCGGAAGAACAATAGCTGCACGGCCTATTTCTTCCACCTTGTTCCTGTGTCAAAACCGCCAATGCACATCCTTCACTCTCACTCACAAATAGTCTAAAGATCTTTTTATAGTTAGGAGTGCCTAAAACTGGCGCAGCACACAATGCAGCTTTCAGTTGCTCAAACGCTTTCTGACATTCCTCATCCCACTGTAAAGGCATCACTGCATCCTTTTTAGTTAATTGTATCATAGGCTTCACAATCAACGCAAAATTACTGATCCACTGCCAACAATAAGAGGCCATGCCTATTACAGCTCTCACTCCTTTTTGAGTTTTTGGAATAGGCATACTAGAAATACTTTCTATACATTCTGGTGTTAATCTTCTCCCTTCTTTCGAAAGTAGGTAACCGAAATAAGACACCCCCTTTTGATTATACTGGAATTTCTTCAAACTCGCCTTGTGACCATGGGTCGCTAGGTGTGTCAATAGTAATATAGTACTTTCTTTGCAGATCTCTTTTGTGTCAGCAGCTAGTAATAAGTCATCTATGTACTGCAAGAGTACGCAACCTTCGGGTAATTCTAACATGTCTAGCTGCTCTTTTAGCGTTCTGCTGTAAATACTCGGGCTTTCTGTGTATCCTTGTTGAATGCGTGTGAATGTGAATGATCGACCTCCTAGAGTGAACGCAAACAGATATCTACTGCTTTTATCCACTGGAATGCTAAAGAACGCGTTCTTCAAATCAACTACACTAAAGTATTCTGCAGTGGCCGGTATCATTGTCAGTATTGTCGTGACATCTGGGACCAAAGGGAATTGTGGGTCTACCACTTTGTTCAGTGCACGCAGATCAATTATGAAATGATATGGTACTTCATTGCCTCCTTTCTTGTAAACTGGAAGAATCTGGCTGTTGCACGTGCTACCTGCAATTTCTTCAACCACCCCAAATCTCACCAGGTCAGTAACAATACTCTTTAATCCCTTCTCACCTTCAACAGAAATGTTATACTGGGGAATTCGTGGTAATGTAACACTTTCTTTCAAAGTTATTTTTGCTGGCTCTATTTTCAAGCATCCTTCATCGTTATCATGCATTGCCTACAGACAGGTTGGTACTCTACTTAGCTCTCCTGGTAACGCTTTTGACATAAATTCCATCACCGGTGCATCGTGAGGCCAAAAAATGAGGGACACCCCATCTGCCATACAATGTATAACTGCCCCCAATTTTCTCAACAAATTTAATCCTAGCAAGTTCTCCCCACAATTTTCTGTCAGAAGAAATGGACACTGTTCCGTAAATGGTCCTATCGTAATTGGGACAGCTTCGGACATGGGGTTAATTACTGGTGTACCTGCGAACCTTACAGAAACATTCTTTTTCCCCGACAGTGGGATCTCCGGAACCAAGTGGTGGTCTATCGAACACTTCTGTGCCCCTGTATCTACAAGGAAACGGTGCTCCTTATTCCCGACTCTCATTTCTACGTAGTGTCCTCTCTGATTCACAGGAATAGACACTGGTTCCGACCCCTGCAGTGGCCTGTCCTATTGCGAAAATAACACATCGTCCGATGTGTAGTCACCGCTGCTGCTATAATACGTGTTTGGCTGTGTATCAAAAATATTCCCATTTCCCCCTCGGTGTCCTCCACTCTGATCATTTCTCTGTTGGCCCTGCCCGCCCTGATTTTAGTTCGGAACACTTTGGTTCAATGCCTGGTTCTGTTGAGCTTGGTTTTGACCATAGGATTGGTTTTGATTACCTCCATTGGTATATCCCTGTTGCTGCTGCATGCTATTTCTGCTTGGGCCATTTGACCCCTGATGTCCTCTATGAGGTCTTCTCTGGCGAAACCCACCTCTATTCTGTAGGTGCGGGCATTGCGATCGCCAGTGTCCTTCCTCCTTACAGTACAAACATTGATTTAATCCCAATGACACCCCGTGCATATTATTCCAATTTCCCCTGCCTTATGCATTTCCTCTACCTCTATTGTATCCAATTACCTGCTGCAGTAACACCCTCGTTTTTAAAGTTACTCTTTCCTTCATCTCTCTTCCTTTCGCCACATTTACCCTGTTCTCGTAATATTGGGCTGTGTAATATCTCACTCACCGGTTTTGCTGCCCAGGCACTTTCCGACGCCATTAACATATCTTAAATTGGTAATATTAGTCCCCTCACATATTTATCAACAAATAGCCTTTTCCCCGACTCTGTGCTCAGTCTGTGAATACTCCTTCAAATCTATTGAAATAATCTGTTACTGGCTCATCCTTGCCCTGTACACATGTAGTTAATTTGTCCCAATGAATCCTTTTTTCTGGAATTATTTCCCTCAATCTCCGCATTATCCGTTCCGGTAGATCTGCCATGCGGGTTCCCGGATTTTCCCCTACTTTTTTATTTTTGTCCTCCAATAGTAACTCCGCCAATGTGGCGCCAAAAGCCCCCACATCATCTATCGTCCTTATCTGTTTCCATATATCTGCTGGCAAAATGACTGGGAAAATCAAATCTATATCGCTCATAGTAAGCACTGCTGATCTCAGGGTTGACTCTACTTCCTTGTAGAAACCTGCTGGATTCTTTCTTATATCGGGAATCGTCTGTTTTATAGTATTCACCTCTTGCCTGGAAAAGGGGACATGCACATACTGGGCGGTGAAATGGGTTGGTGTTACCTGCGCCCCTACTGTTCCCGTCGCAGGGATCTCTACTTTTGGTATAAACGTGGGCGGAACCTCTCTCATTGGAAATGCCCCACTCACGATCCCTTCCCCTTCTCTTAGGTTCAATAGTATTCCTAAGTCCAGTGATAGGCCCGTTTCTCCTGTACTTCGCTCGAATGCTCTCTTGTATACCGCTAGTATCTCAGGTGGGCTAGCCTTATAGTTTTTTATATCCTTCTCTATCAAATGTTCAGCCATCGATTGCAGTGCCTTTCTTTTCATTGGCATGGAATATTCGTCAAATATGTCATGTATGACCATTGTTGGGATACTAGGATTCGACACCCACTTTATCGCTTCCCGTATACATACTTTCAGCTTGTCGCCCCTCTGTACAGATGACATTGAATGTCTCCGCTGTATGTATGGTTCTACCGTCCCTCTCCCAACTCTTCTAATATCCCAACCCCTGTATCCAGGTGCAGCAAACATTTCAGCATACTCATTATCCAACTCATTTTTAAGATCAAAAAGTCCATTCACATGTTCCTTTACTTCTTCATCTTTTATTCTACAACATGCTAATTGGTTCAAATCTAACAATCGTTGTGGCGGTCATTTCTCAAGTAACTTTTTCCATTCTCCCACCAAAAGTTTTACCATGCATTCCAACACTACCTGTCTCTCGTTGCTTCTTCGGTACCTATATAATGAGGCCAATGCTGCCGTCCCATCATTTCCTTCTATGTACATTTCTGCCTCTTGCTGTAATTCAATCTTTCTTTCTTTGCTGATCTCGCTGCGAGTTACCCGTCCAAATCCTGTTCCTTCAGCCCCGCCTCTCGCCTCCCCGGTCTCAATTTCGACTTCAGGAGGGGCGGATGGTGCTAAATCTGTTTCTGGAGCGGAAGGTGCGGATGGGACAAGTGACACAGGTGGCATCTGTGAAGGGCCTTCCTGGGTGCTGGGAAATTGTGCGTCTGCGCTTGTGGGAGGGCTCGAGCTGTGCCTCGTTTCGGGACCCTCGCCTCCTTTGCCCTCTGGCCCGGTACGTCGATCAGGGATCAGATGTGTGCAGATCTGCGGAAGGAATCTCTCCTCACTTCTACAGGGCGCCCCGTACACCTCTTGATCCCGGCTCGATCGTCCCGTCCTCGCCGTTCTTCCGCCTTTACTCTGTTACAACGTATATTATGGGGCAAGTGGGGGAGGGTCCCTATTCGGGCGCCATCTTGAAAGGAGCCCCTAGGGGTCCCTCGCGATATGGAAACAAGGCAATAACCATACACGAAAGGATGCACCAGACACGAGGTTCAAATTCCCAATGCTAGGGTTTATTGCAAGCAAAAATAGTCCCAATTGGCCAACTGTGGTCTCACGCCCCGCGACGTGAGTTTTCTAGACCTCGAGGGACGCAAGAGAGCGAATTACGTACATCAGTTACATATATACAAAATGCATATCACACAATCAGCTATGTCATGTTTAACACCCCCTTTATTAAGTTTCTTTGAACTCGGGATGACGATGGACATTTCCGACGGGTATGACAATTATGACACTTTCGATGTCTATTCTAGTAACAATGTGCAATTAGAAAGTGCGGAGGCATCTTCTAGTTGTTGAACAGAACACGGTGGTTCTGTTCTTGGAAGTAAGCTGCACACTAGGGAAGAGTCCCATTCCAAGCTTTGCTATCTATGAGGTACTATTCGTGTCCTGGGAGCCGACGCGCTCTAAAGGGTTTTGCGAAGGGGGGCCGTAAGAAGAGCATAATTCAAGCCTTTAGCTGCTTTATTCTAACATATTCTACCACAGTACGAGACTGGCTGGCAGCTGTGAAATGATTAAATGCCCTGCAGCTCTCCCTCAAGGCTACAGAGAGGGAGCGTGGGCATTCCTTTCTGGGCTACTCATGAGGAGTTTCAACGAACTCCTCAGTCCCGCGACCTTGCACTTTCATATTCAGACAACAATGTTAACAGTTGAGCAGAGTAAGCAGAATTCGCAAGAATTGCAAGCTGCAAAGCAGTTTAGACAGAAAGCAATGAGCAATGGTTAACAAGCAAAATGGCGATTCTTGCTACGTTTAAAATGGCCGCTTGTTGGTCAAGCATTGCAGTCTGTATTTCTATAATTCGGTGCATAAGACGGTTGGCCTTCGGCCATCAAGTTACGTCTGTCATTCAAATGAAGGGCATTCACTTTTCCAGATTTACACAATAGTGGAAGCATTCTGGTCTGCCTCGCCTGTGAGGTTTCTAAAATTGAGGAGAGACCCCTACATTGTGGCAGAGCAGGGAAGTCCATATAAGAGCTCTCACTATCACTATCCTCCATTAGTTCCTTGAAAATCAGAGGAGCACTAATATACCAGTCACTGGCATGGCCATAAATCTGACTAGTGTTAATGTGCAGTTAGTTTGTATCTGAAATGGAGTCCTCCAGACCCCCCTCATCCTCCGCTACGGAGGCGACTGCTCCCTTGCCATGTAGCTCAAAAAATGCTGTCATTTTCTTTGAGACTTTACTCTTATTCAAGTCCAAAGGTTTATGACTTGCCCTACTAGTTATTGGAATAATGTCCTCGCCTGTGGATGCCGGCAGGGGTAGAGCCCTTGCATGCTCCAATTGGAGGACCAAATCTGAGACAACTTTAGGCCAGATATTCACTTTCTTTTTCTCTTGACTTCTTAATCCATACAAGTGCATTCAGGAATTAACCAACCTTCAATTTTCACCTTTAACTCCCAAACCGCCGAACTGCCAAACTGCACACTTCTGCGTGGAAGTGATGTTAAATACTGGTGCAGCCCCTTTCGGGCAGCCCCAACTTGTGTGGCAATGGATAGTGAAGAAGGACTTCAGGTAGCTTTTAACCTTCCACCACAGTCCAAAATCAGCTCTACCCGCTATGCCAATTCTGAGTTAACAAGGTAGGCCAGCACTCCCTTCAGCACAGGAAATATCCAGGTAACAGATTTCTGTTCACAGCCTCCAGCAGTATAACCCACCAAACTGCACACTTTTGCACACTTTAAGTCTTCATTTAGGAGGCTGCTCACAGGGTATTGGGGTGGGCTTAAAACTTGTTGTATCACGTGAACAGCATGATTGCCTTGCACATCACGAGAAATAAGGTGGCTAGCTTCGCCCTCTTTTAGGCAGAGCAGAGCGGGACCTGTGATGCGGACTGTGTCTGTCTGCATTACCGCACAGCAGAGCGCATGCGGGCCCGCTCACAATGCCCCATAACTTTGGCAACAAGGAGTCCAGGGCATGCAGCGGCCAGTCTGGCAGGTCAGCGGCACCTGGATTATCTATCCGCACTGGGTGCTGTCCCTCAGCCCACCACAGGGTTACCGAATGCCATGTGCACCGTGCATGCCGGTAAGAAACCCTGTGCTTTCTGGTCTCAACCAATGCTCCTCATACCATTCAAAATCAGCTTTACCAATATTTTTGGAAAATCCAGGCGTTGTCTGATACCACACCCCACGCAGGGCTACCACTGTCACGGGGTAGGTGCAGCACTCACCCGAGAGTGCTTGTGCGCCACCCCTCCCCCACTGCATGGAGTGGGCTGCAGCTCCCCTCACAGGGAGTGCCTGTGCACGCGCGGTGCTTTTGTGGGCACTCCATCACCCAGAACAGGGGCAGCGACTCTTCCTGGAGTGCCTGTGTGCCCCCAACCTGCGCCCGTGACAGATCCTGCATACCTGAAGAACAATGTCAGCTGATGTTGCTGCTGCACCCGTGCAACCACGACTGCAAGGGCAACATCGCAGGAGTTCCTGTGTGAGTTTGATGTCGACAGGGCCACAGCCAATTTGGGATGAGGGTGGGAACTGTGGCAAGAAAGCCTGGCCATGTACTTTAATGTCACGTGGGAGAAAGATGACCTAACAAAGAAATGCACTCTGATATACTCAGCAGGGCTAGCTGTCTACAAGCTCTTCAAGACCCTGCGCCCCACTGATAATTCATACGGTGCAGCTGTCAAAGTGCTGTCGGATTTCTTCGCTCCCATGGTGAGTACTGACTACGAAAGGTTTGTCATGCGCACAGCCATGCAGACAGGTAAGGAGAGCTTAGACAAATATCACAGTCACCTGAGGCAGCTGGCTGCAACCTGCGCCTGGGAGAAACGCTGCTACAGAAATTCCTAGGTGTGTTCACATGCATTGGGCAGATGGCAGGCAAACCAGTACAGCTCCACATCAATGAAACAATCCAGCCGATGGCATTGAAACACCGAAGGGTGCCATTCCACCTTTGTGATAAAGTGGAGAAGAAAATACAGAATGTAGTGGACCTCAATATCATCGAGCAAGTTGAAGGGCCTACCCGGTGGGTGTCCCCAATCATCATTGCCCACAAACCTAAACAGCCAAACAGTGTTTGCCTTTGCATGGATATGCGACTGCCTGACAAGGCAATAAGGCGAGAAAGGCATTTGACTCCCACACTGGAGGACATCATCGCCGACCTGGAAGGCGCAAGTGTTTTCCATTCTGGACCGGTGCTCAGGATACCACCAACTTCTGCAAAATGTGTAATTGTAAATATCTTTAACACTGTACCATGTAGTATTGTGAATTGTAAATATCTTTAACACTGTACCCTGCAATATTGTGACTGTTAATTTCTGTAACCTAAACCTAAAGCCTGCTTGTACTGCTTGCGCCTAGTTACCTATGGGTCTGGTGCGCCATACAAATAAACAAACAAACAAACAAACAGTCGGTAAATCACGACATTCACTACACATGTCGGCCTCGACAAATATAAGAGGTTGAACTTTGGCATCTCGTCAG
Source organism: Ambystoma mexicanum (assembly GCF_040938575.1). NCBI lineage: Eukaryota > Metazoa > Chordata > Amphibia > Caudata > Ambystomatidae > Ambystoma > Ambystoma mexicanum. The sequence continues at coordinate 398,970,204 of NC_090940.1, read as the reverse complement.
CGGCTGGGGTGTTTCAGAATGCCATACGTGGAACCCTGGCAGGACTGCCCGGAACTCTGAATGTAAGCGATGATATCTTGATACACGCCAAGTTGGAGGGTAAACACCTGGAACGTCTGGAGAAGGTACTGTCGAGGATCCAGGCACTAGGGCTGACTCTTCATCGCAGAAAGTGCTAATTTCTCAAGAACAAGATTGAGTTTTTCAGCTACATCTTTCAGGAAGGAGGGTTGTCCGGCGATCCAGCTAAGGTCCGAGACATCCAGGAGGCCAAAGCCCAAGAGTCCATCTCAGAAGTGAGGAGTTTTCTTGGGATGGTCACCTACTGTGGCCGATTCATCAAAAACATGGGCACTCTATCCGAGTCCCTGAGAAACCTCACAAAGCAATCCACAGCGTAGAGATGGACAGCCCTGGAACAAAACTTGTTTGAGAACATCAAAAAGACACTGTCAGACAAACACATCCAAGCCTTCTTTGATCCACAAAAGGATACCAAGATCATTGTTGACGCAAGCCCATTCGGCCTTGGTGGCATCCTCACACAGACAAACAAAACTGAACCATATGCACTGTTGCAAATGCCAGCAGAGCTCTCTCTCTCTGACCGAGCAGAGATATTCCCAGATTGAGCATGAAGCACTCGCCGTGCTATGGGGACGTCGCCATTTCCCTGTGCACATTTCGGAAAACCCATGAAAAGCAGTCACGAACCACAAACCCCTTTTGCCTATAATCATGGGTGGTTCAGCTAACCCCCACCATGCCTTAAGAAATGGTTAGTGGAGATCCAAGAATACGACGTCAACCTCAAGTACAGGCTCAGGAAAAATAATGCTGCAGATTACCTGCCCCGCCATCCACAAGAGACAAACACAACCCCCCCAGGAAGTTGCAGAGGCGGACAAATACCTAAGACTAGTTACGGAGAGCACGGTTCCCAAGTCGATGGATGTTGCAGAGCTCAAAGCCGCATAAAGACACGACGGGTGCTTCCGAATCCTGTGAGAAACAATAGAGTCCGGCCAATGGAAATCAGCTCTCGAGGACCTAGGGTCCAGAACCCAAGAATCAAAGGTGACCCTGGAACAACTGTGGAAAGTGCGAAGTGAGCTAACATTCACGGATGACGGCCTCCTCCTGAGAGGGTCCCACATGGTGATCCCCACCGAGTTGACGGACAGAGTGATTGCCCTAGCACACCATAGCCACCAGGGCGCCGCAAAAACAAAGAATCGTCTCAGTCTCAAAGTCTGGTTTCCAGCGCTCGAATCAAAAGTGGATGAGTTCATTTGTGCCTGCAGATGGTGCCAAGCTGCTTCTCCAAAGGGCAGGGAACTGTCCATCCTGTGCATGCCCCGGAGCGAGGAGCTGTGGGAAAGCATTCACATGGATTTTGGCTCCACACAGAGAGACTGCCATTTCCTGGTCATGATAGACCAGTGGTCTTGTTACCCTGAAGTAGAGTTTGTCCCATCCTTATCTCTACAAGAAGTGATACCTGTGATGGAGAAAATATTTGCTACCCACGGATTCCCTAAAACTGTATGTTCGGACAATGGTTCCCCATTCTAAAGTGGTGGACTCGAAGCATTTCTGACCAATAGAGGAATTGAGCACCAGAAAATCATACCCGTATGGCCGCGTGCAAATGTGGAGGCAGAACGCTTCATGCGCACTCTCAAGAAGACATTTCAAATAGCACATGGTCAGGGGGCATGTGAAAGAAGAGCACTATTTCAGTTCCTACTTGAATATAGAACCACCCTGCACTGCTCCACAGGAGTGGCCCCTGCGGAGGCCCTGTCCGAGAGGTGCCCATGCATGTTCCTCCCCGAGCTGGATGGGAGGACCCCAGAGACAATAGACATGAGAGCATGCGTGCCCGAAGGGAGACAGCCATCCACAAGGAGAACACACGGCGAGGCCTATGAGAACATGACCTAGCAATAGGTGACAGAGTATTAGTGAGAACTCGCTACCCAGCAGGAAAGACTTCCCTACCTCATGAGCCATCACCCCAAAAGGTAGTCAGAAAACAAGTGTCGCAAGTAACAGTTGCAGATGACCGTGGACTGGTAACAAGGAACTCCAGTTTCTTCCGGACACTCTCAGATCCACTGCGGCTGCAAGCTGACTGTACGGGCAGAGTAAGGACAACGCAACTCACCCCCCTGACACGAGTGACATTGAGGACAACGGACGGAGGGAGCCACACGCTGAAGGAACCATGCACCTAGCGCCCAGGGCAAACGGGCCTCAGGTGAAAGGCCTCCCAACAGCCGAGCCTCAACAGCAATACCCTGCCCGTGAACTAAGAGGGCCCCCAGTACGCCTGAGGGACTACGATCTGGGCACCTGAACTTGGACACTCATGGAATCCGAGACCCCAGTGAACTACCCCGATCCAAGGATAACTGAGTTTTCAGCACGTTGCATTTGTGTCCCCATGAATGTGTTTTCTTCTGTTTGTTGTGACATGTTTAACAAGTAAAATGTTGTTGTTCCAAACATTTTGAGGAGTGTTGTATCACGTGAACAGCATGATGACTTTGCACGTCATGACGTGCAACGGGCAATAAAGAGGCAGGCTTTGTGCTATTTTAGGCAGAGCGGAGCAGGACCTGTGATGCGAACACCACTGTGTCTGTACTCTGTATCACGCAGTGCCGCACATGCGAGGCCCGCTCACATAGCTCTATAACAATGCTACACAAGGTTTGCCTCCTTTCTTCCTCACAGCCAACAGTAATGCGTGACTTGCCACGGACTTGGGTGCCGGCGCTACGGCACCTGGGAGGCCTTCATGTAGTTGGCTGCACACTGGGTCTTGGGGAGGGGCTTAATGCTGCACAAGGTTTGCTTCCCTCCTTCCTCACAGCCCAACGGTAATGCACGCCTTAGAGAGGACTTGGCTACACAGCATCTGGGGGCAGGCTTAATGCCACACAAGATTTACCTACTTACTCCCTCACAGCCTAGCAGTAATGCGTGACTTGCCACGGACTTGGGTGCCGGTGCTAGGACACCAGCGCAGCCTTCATGTAGCGGGCTGCATACCGGATCTTGGGGGCAGGGCTTAATGCCAAGCAAGGTTCACCACCATCCTCCCTCACAGCCCGCCAGTAATGCACGACCTAGCACGGACTTGGGCCCCGGCACTTGGGCCCCTTGGAGGCCTTCATGTAGCGGGCTACACGAGTCTTGAGTGAGAGGCTTAAAACCGCACAAAGTTCGCCTCCATCCTTCTACACAGCCCAACAGTAATGCACGACTTACTGTTTGTCAGTGAATGTATTTATTACGATCACCAACCTGCTTTTTAGCTTCTGGGCTATGGTGGCTTCTCTTGTTTTAGGGTGTTGACATGTGAGCGTTTTATTGTATTCATGTGTTGCTAGATTCTGATCATATCTTTTTATGTAAACATGAGAGCACTCTGATTCATCTTGGACTTGAAAGTGTGTGCCTCTCATTAGGGGCATACAGGGACAGCGTCAGGGCCTTTCAACGAAAGGGGCCTCGAGCCTCAGGGGGGTCCCCAGCAACTGCCCCATATTGCCATTCAGCAGGCTAACAACACAGCAGTATATTCCTTTATATATTACTTATGTTGCGGGGCCTACAGTGTGCACTTTGCAGCGCTTGCCTTACTAGCTGCGTTTGTTCAAGCCTGTCTGTGCGTCACTTCTCATGGGGAAAACAGAAGTGTTATCACCTCATTGACTTTCAACACCGGTTCCTCCATGTCAGCTACTTGCTGGCAAACAAGGGATTCAATCATAGCCCGATTTATTCACATGGATTTTGGCTCCACACAGAGAGACTGCCATTTCCTGGTCATGATAGACCAGTGGTCTTGTTACCCTGAAGTAGAGTTTGTCCCATCCTTATCTCTACAAGAAGTGATACCTGTGATGGAGAAAATATTTGCTACCCACGGATTCCCTAAAACTGTATGTTCGGACAATGGTTCCCCATTCTAAAGTGGTGGACTCGAAGCATTTCTGACCAATAGAGGAATTGAGCACCAGAAAATCATACCCGTATGGCCGCGTGCAAATGTGGAGGCAGAACGCTTCATGCGCACTCTCAAGAAGACATTTCAAATAGCACATGGTCAGGGGGCATGTGAAAGAAGAGCACTATTTCAGTTCCTACTTGAATATAGAACCACCCTGCACTGCTCCACAGGAGTGGCCCCTGCGGAGGCCCTGTCCGAGAGGTGCCCATGCATGTTCCTCCCCGAGCTGGATGGGAGGACCCCAGAGACAATAGACATGAGAGCATGCGTGCCCGAAGGGAGACAGCCATCCACAAGGAGAACACACGGCGAGGCCTATGAGAACATGACCTAGCAATAGGTGACAGAGTATTAGTGAGAACTCGCTACCCAGCAGGAAAGACTTCCCTACCTCATGAGCCATCACCCCAAAAGGTAGTCAGAAAACAAGTGTCGCAAGTAACAGTTGCAGATGACCGTGGACTGGTAACAAGGAACTCCAGTTTCTTCCGGACACTCTCAGATCCACTGCGGCTGCAAGCTGACTGTACGGGCAGAGTAAGGACAACGCAACTCACCCCCCTGACACGAGTGACATTGAGGACAACGGACGGAGGGAGCCACACGCTGAAGGAACCATGCACCTAGCGCCCAGGGCAAACGGGCCTCAGGTGAAAGGCCTCCCAACAGCCGAGCCTCAACAGCAATACCCTGCCCGTGAACTAAGAGGGCCCCCAGTACGCCTGAGGGACTACGATCTGGGCACCTGAACTTGGACACTCATGGAATCCGAGACCCCAGTGAACTACCCCGATCCAAGGATAACTGAGTTTTCAGCACGTTGCATTTGTGTCCCCATGAATGTGTTTTCTTCTGTTTGTTGTGACATGTTTAACAAGTAAAATGTTGTTGTTCCAAACATTTTGAGGAGTGTTGTATCACGTGAACAGCATGATGACTTTGCACGTCATGACGTGCAACGGGCAATAAAGAGGCAGGCTTTGTGCTATTTTAGGCAGAGCGGAGCAGGACCTGTGATGCGAACACCACTGTGTCTGTACTCTGTATCACGCAGTGCCGCACATGCGAGGCCCGCTCACATAGCTCTATAACAATGCTACACAAGGTTTGCCTCCTTTCTTCCTCACAGCCAACAGTAATGCGTGACTTGCCACGGACTTGGGTGCCGGCGCTACGGCACCTGGGAGGCCTTCATGTAGTTGGCTGCACACTGGGTCTTGGGGAGGGGCTTAATGCTGCACAAGGTTTGCTTCCCTCCTTCCTCACAGCCCAACGGTAATGCACGCCTTAGAGAGGACTTGGCTACACAGCATCTGGGGGCAGGCTTAATGCCACACAAGATTTACCTACTTACTCCCTCACAGCCTAGCAGTAATGCGTGACTTGCCACGGACTTGGGTGCCGGTGCTAGGACACCAGCGCAGCCTTCATGTAGCGGGCTGCATACCGGATCTTGGGGGCAGGGCTTAATGCCAAGCAAGGTTCACCACCATCCTCCCTCACAGCCCGCCAGTAATGCACGACCTAGCACGGACTTGGGCCCCGGCACTTGGGCCCCTTGGAGGCCTTCATGTAGCGGGCTACACGAGTCTTGAGTGAGAGGCTTAAAACCGCACAAAGTTCGCCTCCATCCTTCTACACAGCCCAACAGTAATGCACGACTTACTGTTTGTCAGTGAATGTATTTATTACGATCACCAACCTGCTTTTTAGCTTCTGGGCTATGGTGGCTTCTCTTGTTTTAGGGTGTTGACATGTGAGCGTTTTATTGTATTCATGTGTTGCTAGATTCTGATCATATCTTTTTATGTAAACATGAGAGCACTCTGATTCATCTTGGACTTGAAAGTGTGTGCCTCTCATTAGGGGCATACAGGGACAGCGTCAGGGCCTTTCAACGAAAGGGGCCTCGAGCCTCAGGGGGGTCCCCAGCAACTGCCCCATATTGCCATTCAGCAGGCTAACAACACAGCAGTATATTCCTTTATATATTACTTATGTTGCGGGGCCTACAGTGTGCACTTTGCAGCGCTTGCCTTACTAGCTGCGTTTGTTCAAGCCTGTCTGTGCGTCACTTCTCATGGGGAAAACAGAAGTGTTATCACCTCATTGACTTTCAACACCGGTTCCTCCATGTCAGCTACTTGCTGGCAAACAAGGGATTCAATCATAGCCCGATTTATAGCTATTCAGCTCCCTGCTGGCTCTGCATCTCGTGATAATTGGCTGCTATTAACCGTATCTTTCTCTTCCTCAGACTACTTTCCGCTCTAAGAAGAGGTGGGGGGGCAACCATCATGTTGAAATGGGCCCCCACACATCTTCAGCAAGGCCTGGGGCATGCCTACTGTTCGCAGGCTTGATTCCCGTGACAGTTTTACTCAGCCTTTCATCGTTCCGAGGGTATTAATAGTGATAATATAGCGCTTAGAAGCGGGAGGGACCTGGGACGAAGCACTGTTGACTATACACATTATTATTATGATTTCCATCAATATTTTTTTTTCTCCGTTCTTCATAAGTGCTGCATGACACAAGTGGCCTCCTTGTGTTAAACTAAGACAGGCACAACTCGTTTTGTATCGTTTTCTACCTGCTGCCCTGAGAAGACAGCTCCGTTCTTATTTCTTTTGCTCACATCCTTCATATATTGCCTTCTTATCGCGATTACTGAGTAAGGGCTACGTGTAATAAAGCATTGCAGTCAGTCGCAATGGATTGTTTATTTGGCAGGACACCCTTCATACAGAGGCGCGCACTGATCTGCACGCGCCCACGCAAGAGACGTCCATTTACGCGGGAACTCCCTCAAGTGCCGGCGCTGCGTGGGGGATGGCAAAAGTCCCAGCCTTTTCTTTTTCACTTACCGTTGGAAACCGACTGCAGTGCAAAGTGGCAGTTGTTTTGCAATTAACGCCGCCGTAATTAGTCTGGCGCAGCTGGTGCTAGAATCCCAGTTAAGTCTTGTAAACAATAAAGGGGCCTCGGGGAGCGCGGTCTGGGCCTCAAACGTCACAATAATAATCAGGTTTTAAAGAGTTGCAAGTGGAAAGCTCTCTTCCCATCCAAGGCGCGCTGCCTGAGGGACGAGGCCGCCAGTACCTTCGGCGCAGACGGGTCCCACAAACAATAAACAACTTTCGTAGCTGTTTTTATTCATGCATAAGGTTAAAGCCGCGTTCTTTACACTTTATACGGATCTTCCAGTTTATAACTGAAGTACAAAAGATGCATTTGACATAGTACATTGCAATGTATTTTTTATGTATTTTTTATTTGTATTTTTTAAATTTTATTTAGCTGAAAAACAGCCTTTCAAATTTTAAAAACATTCAAGTACTACAGTATAACAAATCCACTTCAATTCATTCATTTCAATTCCTCTTTCCTATTTACAACAGGAATCATAATCTAACAAAACAGCAACTTAATATTTTTTCTAAAATATATAAGCTGCAAAGAACACAACTCACTTCTAAATAGGACATATACATAAAAGTGCATCTTTCCTAATGCTCCAACAAATTAAGATATTGCATACAATGTATCATTGCTACATTCATTCTGCAGTTGGAACTATTAAAGAGCAATTCCCAGAGCGTGTCCGAATCCAAGATCCGATAATAGGGGAATAAGTGTTTAAAAAGGTTCACTCTCGTTGGTAATAATACATCACAATGTACCCCTTCCCACAAAAGGCCTTTATCTGTGGCTTGTGACTATGAGCTCCTCCCACACGCCAATAAACTGCACTAGAGTTTTACAACATCTCTTTTCTAAAATTCTATATTAATGTGTATGTTGGAAACCGTTTTTACAAAGAAAGCATGAGTAGGATTGGGGCACCAGTGGTCGTTGAGGGCCAACAACACCACAGCTGCAGCAGTTGAATGATTTCCCGCTGGTCTGGGGGGCATCCTGCAAGTCTAGTGTTGTGACATGACACTGGGAGGGGGAGCCTCACGAAGATCCGACAAGTAGAGCAGATGTGTGTAAAATGGCAGACCATGCCACACCATATAGACAGCGGAACAGTGGCTCTGTTTTTGCTCTTAAACCCAAGCCTGGAGTTGCGTCAGGAGACTGTGGGTGATATCACATGATCTTATGAACCGCTCAATGGAATGATACTACATTTTTTCATCCTTCCACGCAGTGCCGGCCCCAGGCCTGCCTGCACCCTCTGCGAGATCCCCCCAACCACCCACCCTCCCACCACAAATGCAGAACAGCAGGGGGCTGAGTTCTTTTGTTCTGCTGATACTTGTTTTCAAGTATCAGTCGAACAACAGAATGGAGCCCCCTGCTGTTCTTGTAATGAGTATTTAAGGGTGGCATGATTCTTTAATAGGTGTTGGCTGGGGCAGACTGATACTTAAGTTTACATGACACTGAGCAGGAGCCTCCAGGTCAGTGTCATGTAAATTGGAAGCAAGGTGCAGTTTATTTTCTGAGCCGGGTGGCGCACTTGTGTTCGGCTGCACCCCCTGAGCGCACCTTGAGCTAGTGCTGCTTCCTCGTCTACGTGTGCAAGCATGCAAGAAAGGGCTTTTTCCTTAGTGCTTGCAGGAACCCATATCTACACCAATTGTATGCAGCAAACAGATGGCAAGATGCTTGCCACACTTTGCTGCACTTTAGAGTTTGCATGAGGAAATTCCCTGCAATTGGTTTCTCCACTCCTGGAAAGTAGCCTTAATGGCCAACAACTCATTTTCAGTAATTATAGAACACCTCAGAGGCGGGGCCAGCCTTAGGGCAGTGCCACCCGTACACCTGCCCAGGGCGCCATTAGCGCCCCACCATACCAGCTCAGGGGAGTCTTTCAAGGTCTTGCCTGAGCTGGCGTGGTGGGAGAAGGCGTGGCAGGGTATGCAGGGGAAGGGAAAGGGTTGCCACATTTTTGTTTTGCTGCCTGGATGCTGCGGCCGCTAAGGCTGGCCCTGCTGAAAGGTGTCAGTGTTCTGGAGAAATAAGCTACACGATACAATAATTGGGTAACCGGACACTACTGAAACAGCACTGCTCGATGGCTGTGGCAGAAGCGTCAGCCTCCACAGTGAAGTGAATGGTAAGGTTGGGGTGTTTTAACCACCATTTCTGTACTGAAAGCTCTTTCTGTGGCCTCAGGCACATGTTGTGTCTGCTTTATCCAAGCATAGCAGATCCCTTTTTTTTGGTCAGGTGGTTGAGAGATATGGTCATGGAAGAAAACTCTTGGATAACATGTCTGTAAAAATTGGTAAAGCTGAGGAACCCTGAAATCATTAGTACCCAGGGAGGGGAGTTAGGAGTTGGAAGCCTCTCAGCCAATGAGAAGGCTCGGAATGGGGGCATTACCCACATGGTGATCCCTCTGAGCCTCCTCAAGGCTGGAGGTTGCCATCTTCCCACGCAGGGGAATGAGGTAAGTGCGCCCCTTCCCTGCTTCCCCTTTCTCCCTCTCTCCTCTTCCTACACAGATTTCCCTTCCCTCCACTTACCTTCTTTATTGATCCTCTTCAGGAGTGGACGCACTGGAAACACTTCTGTCCCCAGCGCGTCCACTCCCGATCTGTGACACAGCGCCATGAAAAGGAAGAAGGGACTGCAGTCCCTTCTCTCCTTCCCATGGCAGCCGTTTATTTTGTTTACCTTTTTACATTGTTTTGAATGGCTGCCATAAAAAGGGAGAAGGCACTATGTGTAGTTCATGCTCCCATTCCATGGCAGCCATTTTGTTTGTTTACTTTTTTAAAAATTATTTTCAATGGCTGCTATGGAAAGGGAGAACAGACTTAATTTTCCCTTCCAAGGCGGCCATTTCAAAAAAAGTTTCTTCTTTTGTGTAAACGCTGGGGTGTTTCGCAAAGGAAGAAAGAAGCTATGCTTGAGCCTGTAACTATGGGCACCGGGGCATTACCTGGCACCCGCCGGCTCAGGGATTATTGCTTAAGTATTAGCGGGTGAGGGCACCAGGGGGCTCAAATACAACAAGGGCGGGGAGTGAGGGTAGTGGCACATCGACTAAAGTTCGACAGGCAAAACTGGTTTAAACATACCTATATGGTATCAAGGTGGTTTAGAAAATGGAAATTAAGCATGTTCAGAGTAGGTGTAAGACAATACAAGTTTTCCATCAAATTAATATACATCCTAAAAAGTGAACTCACGTTCAACAGTTGAATAAATGCCCTATGCACTCAACAGGAGATGAGACATCACTCCCATCACTGCTTCAAATAATGTGTAGTTAGAGGTGTTATTTAGCAGAAGAGACATCACTTCCAGCTGAGCTTTAAGTGATAACTAGTCATAAAGAGTCAGTTAAGCTCATATCTCAGTTTCAAATAATAGTCAAGGACAGTCTGTTTAACAGATTAAATATTGCCTCCAGGCGCAGAGTACATGAGGAAAGGAGGCAACTGCCCCCTTTGTTCTTTAGCAATGGTTGCAGGAATCTCATGTTGCCCCCAAATTGTTCAGTTTCCAGTTTCTGGTTGTACATCCCAGTGGCAACTGGTGAATTCTTTAATTCGAGGTAGGTAAATATTTCCCCCAAATATGCCAAAGCAACTTAGTGTAGCCAGGGAGCCATCAAACCAATCAAGACGGGTTGGGGTGTGTCGAGGGGGGGGATTGGGAAGGGGAGATTTTCGCCCAGAGAAGTTTTTTAAAACAAAGGCCTAAAATGGTGCATCTGCAGCACACTTTCTTGAAAAATTGGGGGAAAAAAGGCAAACAGTAGTGCAATTGGTTTTGTAGGGTAGTTCATGAAAAATTCCAGTAAATGCAAGTCACCAACAGCGCACAGGGGCATTTCGAGGGATCGAAATTGAGGGGATTGGGGAGCTTTTTAGCTGTTGCTTGTGCCCTTAAAGAGCCTGGTCAGATTGACAACAACAGCGACCAGGAGCTACATTTGGCGCCCCAGGCTAATTGATGCCAAACAAACACACTTATATAATTTTACCTCTGTGCCTTTGGGACAATCTAGAAATAAACATTAAGACATATCTATAAAATATTTAAAGCATATAGTGGCATAAATAATGGACAAAGTTATATGTTTGCGTTTTATGTGGAAGTAAACATTTTGGAACTTTATGTACTAGCTCCTTCTTCGCTAGTATTAGAGCCTGGTCCCTGGTTAGTGCTGGATACTCAGCAACTGCTTTTAGCTCCTGCTTATCCATTCTTAATTTCCATCCCTCATTTCCCCAAAACATTTTCATTATGTCTTTGCCCACAATATATGCCAGTATAAAAAGAATTTCAAGCTGGATGTGCTCATAAATTTCCATGTTGGCTGCACCAATGCATGCCAGTATTCCTGTATAAGAACATACTCATGTTTGCTTTGCACATATTGCCAGTAAAGACACTATAAGAAAACATGTCCACGCTTGTTCTGCCAATATGTGGCCGTACCCCACATAAGGACACACTCCAATTGGCTTTTCCAAATGCCAGTCTAGCCCCATCATAATACTTCTCATGCTTCCATTATTAAAGCTGCCCAAAACTGTCATGCAGGTATGGGCACCCCTCTAAATGCCTTTGCTATGGCCCATATGCGGGCAGCTGTAAAGAAAAAAGCAGTAGGCACTCTCTACATGGCATCTATCGACATGTCAAATGCGTTTGATACTGTCAGTAGAGGACGGCTGTGGACCAAGCTTTTGGCGGCAGGCGTTCCACCCAATTTGAAACAGCTGCTAGCCTTATTACACACTGACACCATGGTGAGAGTAAGATTGGACAGGTAGGGTTCAATGACGGCCCCTGTCGAGAAATGTGTTGGGTTAAGGCAGGGATGCGTGGTTGCCCCCACCCTGTACAACCTCTACACCGCGGACATTGGAAAGATATGGGAAAGGGGACTCACAAATCCAGTCAGGTTGGGCACTGTGACACTTGACTGGATAGCGTTTGCGGACGACATAGCCCTTTTCGACTTTACCCCAATAGGGCTGCAGCGGAAACTCACACTGTTCCATACTTATGCAGTTGAAAATAACCTAAAAGTAAATGGTCTTAAATCGAGAGTTCTAATATTCTCCACAAAGCATAGCCCGAAAACACTGACCTGGTGGGTGCGGAAGAATGACTTGAGAGAGTAGACTGCCTTACTTACTTGGGATATGAGGTTCTTAGCACCACCTCAAATAAATCTGGAATTCAGCATATCGATGCAAAATACAGTCCGCTTTTGGCAAAAATGAAACGGGTATATGCCCATTATGCCATTTCTCCCTTAAACCTCTAATCCAGTTCTAACGGATGCAAGCAGAACCTACCATACTTTGTGGATTAGATATCCATTTAAATGAATTGGGAGATAAAGTAAACACAACTCTGGGCATGCTCTGGAAAAAGACATTGGGGCTGGCCAATTCTGTACCCAATTCGGTGATAAGGCACGAGTTTGGGCTTGTTTCCTTGGCCACTAGAGCAAAATGGAGGAAACTGGCAGATTACGCTAAATTGCTAAATCCACCCCCTCAATCACTGTATGAAGGATGGGGAAAAGACCAAAACGCGTACCTCTGGTCTTAAAATAACCAAAATAAAGGAACAAATTAATGACCTTTTGCTTGAGGTAGGCTCCCCCAAAGAAGAGTTGGTTATAAATCCCTTAGGCGTGAAAAAGAAGATATTCCAATTTGACTGGGCAAAAACCAACAAGGAGGTGGCCACTTACACCCTTTACAAAGAATATGCAAAGGTTAACCATAAAAGGGATTATCTATCAAAATACCTACTGATCTTCCCCTGTCCAAAAAAGAAGAACTTGTATCTCTGCTTTCGATTAAACCAGTTCCCGACTCTGGAGAGAGTGAGTGGGTGGATGGATGGGGAAGGAAACATGAACTGTAAGTTCTGTGGTATGAGTGACATGAGAGAAACCACGAACCATCTGGTGATGGGATGCATAGCCTTGAAGGAAGACAGAGGTAAACACCTGGGTACTTCTATAGGCAATGAAGCTTTCTGGAGTAGTTTGATGAGTAGTGATCTGCAGAGCTTGATTTTGGCTGTGTGTGCCCTGCTCTCTACAATACTTAAAAAACTAGAACTGCAAAAATCTGATGCTGAAACTGAAAGAGACTAAACTGGACTTTTATTAATGTAATGAATTTGAATGTGTTGATTTGGACGAATTCCACTATGAATCTTCTGTATTACTTTATGTAGCAGAGTTTTTCTGATATTTTACTGTTCTTTTCCTTTTTAATTGTATGTCTAATGTTTACCTTAAATGTGAAAGTTTCGTACTTGCTTTGCTTGTGGGAATTAAAACACAATACTTTTTTTTTAAAAAAAGCTGCCCAATACAAAATATCATGCTACCATAAGTAATCACTAGACTGGCTGCACCAAAATGCCATAGCCACGTAATAACACTAATCATGCTTGCTTTATTAAAGATGCCCAATACAAATGATCACGCCACAGTAAGAAATGGCTTGACTGCCTGCACCAAAATGCCAGTCTAGCTACATAATAACACTTATCATGCTTACTTTATCGAAGATGCCCAATACAAAATGGCATACCACAGTAAGAAATCGATAGACTGACTGCATTAAAATGCCAGTCTATCTACATAATAACACTCCTCATGCTTGCTTTATCATAGATGTCCAGTAAAAAATGTCATCCCTGCACCCTAGCCCCCCAGCGCCTCACACACACACAATTTAAGTCATGGGGGGTCATTACGAGTGAGGCGGTAAGGGGTTAAAGGCACCGGTAATGGTGCCACAGCCGCCAACCCCTTACCGCCTCATTACGAGTCTGCTCGCGGCAACCCGCTAAGGACGCCTGGTTTTACCGCGAGCAGACCAGTGTGCTAACAACAGGCCCGTTATTAACAGGCCCGTTGTTAGCACCCTCCCCGTTCCCATTGAGCCCTATGGGGGCTCGAATGGGACTGGGGATGGGTTACTTGAATGAGCAATTAACGGGGACTCCAAGGTCGAATGGCCCGGTAATTCCTCATTCAAGGAACGCGGACCCTAACTCGTAATGACCTCCAAGGTATTTCTTTACTCGGCAGCTACCATATAGGGACCTTGTTCACACTAGAAGGAACTAGGGATGGCAATTTATCACCCTATGATCCTCTCAGAGGGTGAGTATTATGTATTCATTTAGCACTTAGATTGTCAGCGAAACGTAGTACTGCTCTTGTAGATGGAACCACGGATGTAGACTATGTTGTTTGAACAGCTAACCCATTTTCTCCCCTCACACACCGCATCTTCGTATCTTAGCGGAAGGCATGGGCTCATTCCACACACCCTGCACTCACATATAACGCAAACACTAGTGCTCAACACCTTTGCCATAAGATTGAAGCTATCTGTAAGGGCAACAATTCGAACTGTAGCTTCTCACATAATTATCTATCTCCTTAGACACAACCCACCCTTTTAGTTCATAGTTTACCTCTGCTGCGCCCATACAGACACCATTCAGACATGGGTGACTAGCAGGGTCTTGGGCACCCTCACATAACTTTAATGGCTGAAATGCACACCAGCATAATAGCACCTCCCCACCTTCTCCCAAATTTGGACTCTGGTCCCTCTGAGGGCGTTCAACCAACAGCGCATTTGGACCATAATTATGGTGAAAGGCGCTATGCAAATGAATGAATGAATGAATGAATGAATGATTATGTCGAGTACAAACATGCAGTGCCTGGCCCCTGTGCAACAAAGCGCCTCAGATGCACACAATGTGATTATGTGTGCATGTGATGCGCTGGGGGGCCGAGGGTCAGGCATGGTATTTTTAACTAAGCATCTACCAAGATACTGGGGCCCCCAGAGCCTTGCACAGGGAGCTGATTTTGGCCCGTGGGGAGGTGAGTTATGCAACTGCATTTTTAAAAATGTTGTTGTTGCACAGACCCCTTTCCACCACACCTGCCAAAATCAGCTCCCCGGCCCAGCACAAACACACGCACACACACACACTTTCACACAACATTCACATGCAGCATGCACTCGCTCATTCACATGCAAGCCCGCCATCATACACTCACTCATTAAACACAACACAAGCATACACATTTAAATTAGCTCACCTCCTGTCCCAATCCTGAAATGTTCTCCCAGCATGCCTGCTCCTGTGTAGCACGAAGAGGAACCAAGAAGCAGAGAGTGCTTCCTTGCGCATGAGCCAGAGCGCAAATGACAAAGCGCCCCACTCTGTACATGAGAGGAGGTGCAGGAGCCCCCTTTCTTACATACAAACATGCAGTTCCCCCACCAGCATCCCCAATGGCCCATGCAAGGCTGTGGAAGAAAAACGACCCTGGCTTTGCATGGCCCATTGGGCATGCGTGTCAGGGGAACAGAACTGTCAAACGAAAACCGCTTTTCGCATTGACAGTTCAACACAGCCCAGGAGCGCTCCCTCCGCTGGAAAAAGCAAATGAGGGAGCGCTCAGTGTGTACACTGGGCTGGCTCCTCAACTCATCCATAATGGGTGAGGGTGCCAGTGAGTTGGTGTGCCCTCTCATATCATGGATGAGCCACCACTGGCACATCCTCAAAGAATCTATGCACTGTCACTGTGGCTGGAGATGAAATACTGTTGGCTTTAAAGTCATGCACATGAACTGCCCGGTCAGTGTTTTTGAGCACATTAAGGGATCCATAGACACGCCCTACAGTAAAAGGTTACCAGGGTAGCTCAGATGGTTGAGTAACTGTTGCTGAGATGTTATATATTTAAAATAGGCTATTAATCTAATGACTTTTTGCAAATTCTTATAAAAATGAGAGCTATAAAATGTGTTTGACCGGGGGATGGGTTCGGCTAGTCGCTTGATTGATTGATTGATTGTTTATTTATATAGCGCCTTGCTTATATTCAGGGCGAGGGTGGGGGAATATCTGCCCCTGTAGTGAAATGAAAAAGTTGGCACCCATGAGCCCACAGTTTATTTTCCTAATAACTACTGTCAGCGTAATAGACGCATTTATTTGTGATTAAGCAGTTTGACAAGCATACAACATCTTTAACAATATAGTCTGTTATAAAACACAAAGGAAGGGGCACAGAAATCACAGGGTACTTGGGTGATAAACACAATTTAATGAAAACAAGTGGATGAAAGTTTAGGAAGCATGTTTCGGTTTGGAAATGTTTTTTGCTATGAAAGTATAAGCTGCACATTTGGAAAACAATTGTGTGCCTGGCATGTAGAAATCCTGCATGTATCTGTGATGGCCCCCACCCCAGTGATATGCATGGCACATTGATTCCCATGGTGTCCCTTTAAGGTCAGAAGAAAGGACACAGGGTAAGCAAACAACGAGCCTGCAAATTCGCAAATGGCAGAGGAGGCCACCAATTAGGGGGCGAAGCAGCACATAGGTGGGGGCAAATGGAAAATTGCCCCTTTCCACCCTCTTTAGGGACGCCAATGCCTGAAAGGTTTCAATGTGGCCAGTGGTGGACAATACAGTACATCCTTTATTTATACAAAGCCTGCAGAGTAGGGTGGATCTTAAGAACTCAAGGGTGGAGGCGTGAAATACGCATTCCACCAATTTGGCATGAAGATATATCTCACCGTCTCTATAATACCCGTTTAGCATGTTTTTGATGCATACACAATTCAGGGTAGAATATTAGAATACCATCAAGGCAGATGACCAAAAAGACATCAATGATGCCATGAAATATGTTGTTTACGAAATGCTGAAATGCTGCAGAGGTGTTACATAAGGCAAACAGCATGAACTGGTGCTAATAAAGTCCAGGTCAGGTTTGGCATTCATTTATTTACTTATTTATTTATATACAGGGAGGAACAATGCTCTTTTTTCACAAAAGAATGTACAATAGATAAGAAATCCGATTTGATTGGAAGCAGTGAGCTTCTTTCAATGGGGTGAGTTTGAGTGACATTCTGACCAGGTTGTGGAGGAGAGTAAATGTAACAATCGCTGGGGATAATACATGGGTGGGCATACATAGCTTAAGGACCACCAACATTTGACATTTTGTAAGTGCAGGTATGTGTTATATATTGGGCTGGGAGCTATTGGAAGGATGTGAGGTTGTGGTGGAATGTGGTGTGTGCCTCACCTCTGATAAAGATATGGATTTAACTAGGGTGCAGTACTAGTACTTACTGTTTCAAATTTGATTGGTAAATTAAGTAAACAACTTATTCAATTTCAGGTGCCCTGGGTCCAACCCTCGCCACAGAAGGAAATGGTCAATAACCAACAGAATTGAACTTTACCTCTATTATATGCACACATTTTAATACAAGTAGACACATTATATATATATATATATATATATATATATATATATATATATATATTAATCGTTCTCACATAAATTAAGTAATTCATACAAATTCAGCAACAAATTTCTGTGTTCTTTCTAAAACAAATGTTCTTCAGATTTAATTTATCAACCAACAAAAGTTGATTACTCTTCTAAACTCGTCCTATAGAAGAGTTAACATCAAACAAAGGAATTAACATATTATTCACAATACGCATTGACGGGATTCAATACACATTTTGATGTATATAAATCACAGTTCTGTGTCACATCCAAGCATTACCACACCAGAAAAACTAAGTCTTCCTAATGGGGTGCTTCCCGTTGACACCACACTATGCATTTCGTGACGCACTGCCCCTTGTTCAAGTGTAACTGTTGTCTAGTATTGTAAACTACATAAGATATAAAAAAGAAAAGTTTCCATAAGCTCACTGCACAATCACTCTTTTGTCAATAATGCTGGCTCCGAAACTTGAGGTACTGACCTGTCTCATTTCATCCTATCTGGTCCATTCCCCAACCCCCAGGGTGTGTTCACCAGTTTGATGAGCTGCAAAATATGTATATCTGCTGTCTTTCTTTGTTGTAAATATCTGCATATATAATAACATATACATATTCACTTTGGCTTAATGCCTTAATCCAACTAACCTCCAAGATGAAGGTTAGAGTCACGGATGCAAACTGCATAACCGCTTCTGAACGCCAACCCAGCACTTCTCTCCTCTTCCGAAACTGCAAATCAAGCAAAAAGCTTGAGTCTATGTCATGACCCCACTGTTCTAACTTCTAAAGACATATGGCAGTATATATTAGTTCT
The DNA here is from genome assembly GCF_040938575.1 of Ambystoma mexicanum. Lineage (NCBI taxonomy): Eukaryota > Metazoa > Chordata > Amphibia > Caudata > Ambystomatidae > Ambystoma > Ambystoma mexicanum. The sequence goes on along the minus strand of NC_090940.1, from coordinate 398,952,054 downwards.
GAATCCTTAATGTTACCTTATAATGATTTCCGCAAAGTGCTCCATACGGGAACAGCGACGCGGCCGGCAAGCCAGCCTCCCGTCCTGCATCAGCGTTTTAACTATGAGTATTCCGGACATGTGATCCGGATACTGTGTCCAACCTGTCACATGATCGCAAATCGCTCACATGATACATTTCACAAAGTCCATTTCTCCAATTTCGTTTAGGACTCTAACCTGATATAAGTTTGAATAAACTGCTCGATACAGGAACAGGGAGATGGCTGAAGACACTGCCTCCCGTTCTGTATCGGCATTTCAATTCACTAGAATATGATCCCATGATACGAACAACTACTCTGTAATACTGCGCAATTATTAGTGGATGGGTGAGAAAATCGTACAGCCATATTTAAATGGCGAGTATAGTCAGGCATTCATCAAAACCACAGTCAATAGCCTCAAATGCTAGAAAGTGCCAAAATAAATGACAGATTCGTTTCCTAGTGGTGTGCAGATTGGCAAATATTTATTAGGGTGGAGGCATGAAATATGCATTCCACCAATTTGGCATAAAGATATGTCTCGCCGTCTCTATAATACCTGTTTAACATGTTTTTGATGCATACTATAGGGACCCACTGCCAAGGCTGTAAACAGCGGGGAGGGAGCGCAGACCAAGGAAACCTAGAAGTCGCTGATTATTGTCCGTATCCTTTTGTAATGTCTTTTCCCTTGATTATTGTCTGTATCTCTTGTAATGTCTTTCCTTTTCCCCAATAGGTGATATGAGGGCCAGCGGTAGTTGCGGTGCAAGAAGCGAGCCCCAATCTAGAAAAAGGGAGTTCACGATGTCCCAATAGGTGGTAAGTTTGGTTCTTAGGTCAAGCCCGAGGATTGGTTTGAGCGCGACCTTAGCGTTATGTCTTTATAGTTTTTCTAACCTTAATTTGTCCTTTTCTCTTGCAGGGATGGCCTGGCGAAGTCAGACTGGAATGCTGTTATCCGGAGATCTGCCAGCAGATGAAAGATGCCTGGATCCGCGATGAAGCTGGCTGGGTGCCGGAATAAGGTAAGAATACCCTCCAACTGCGGTTGCTGTTGGAATCAGGTAAGGATGCGCTCCGACTGCGGTTGCTGCTGGAATCAAGTAAGGATGCGCTCCGACTGCGGTTGCTGCTGGAATCAGGTAAGGATGCGCTCCTACTGCAGTTGCTGCTGGGATCAGGTAAGGATGCTCTCCGACTGTGGTTGTTGCTGGGATCAGGTAAGCTGCTGGAATCTGGTTAATTGCTGGAATCAGGTAATGATGCGCTTCAGGCGGCAGTGAGCAGTACGCTGCTGTAAGCAGACTAACGCGAAGCGCCTGCATGCAGGCGGGGCAGGCTTGAATAGCCTTGTACCGGCCATGGCCATTTGTTCTGACTTGTGGAGGATGCTGCACGGGCATCCCAATTAATTCCTATGGCCACGCCCGACCTGGAGGCACGTGGAGGCCCTGCAGGGAGAAAAAAAGGCACATGCATAAGAATAAAGTGTGCAGAGCACACTTACTCATGAGCCTGGTGCAAAAAACTGGACCTTTTATGTAGTGGAGCTTAAGGTCCTTGCCCAGTGGCCATGACAGCACTCCCCCTCATGGCCCACCCTCCTGGTCCTAGCTTGGAGCGGTTGCTACGATGGAATTGTCTGATTAGTCGTGGAGCATGGACGAAGTCACTAGGTTCCCATGTACGGTCTTGAGGTCCATAACCTTTCCAGTCTATAAGGTATTATAGTTTAGATCGTACTATCTTGGAATCCAGAATAGACTTGACCTCGTATTCCGGTTCTCCTTCTATGATGTCGGGCTCGGGTGGTGCCTCAATCCGAGTACCTGGTTTTATCTGTTTCAAGAGAGAAACATGGAACACCGGATGGATCTGCATATTAGATGGCAAAACTTATTTCATGGCAGCAGGGTTAATTATAGCTTTGATGGGGTAAGGCCCCAGGTACCTGGGGTGGAAGGCTTGTGGTCCTTTCAAGGGAATGTTCTTGGATGTCAACCAAACTTTATCCCCGACATGATAATGTGGAGCCTCTCTTCAGTGTTGATCTGCAAACTTTTTCTTTTGTTCTTTGGCTCTGGTCAGATTTTCAACTGCTTCTTTAAGGGTTTGAGTGATTGTTTTGTGCAAGGTTGTAACTGCTGGCATTTCTAATTCGTCAAGTGAATCAAAAGTGGACGCTTGAAGATGTCGACCATGCACTGTGTAATATGGGGTGTCATGATGCCTGCCCCCGGAAGACCAGACCAGGTCCAGCAGCCCCGGAAGCAGGCATCATGCCACTTGGAGCATGCCCAAAAGCCCCAGTTAGGGGCTGTTTGAGTACAGTCCTGGCGCCTATGGCGCCAGGCTCATAAAGATAAAGTCAGTCCTGGCGCCATGGGCACCAGGCTCATTATTGATAACTTACCTGAAGCAGACCATGCTGCATAATCACCTGAGGCAGACCATGCTGCATGAAGATTCAAGCCAAATGAGGCTTAGGAGGGACTATTTTACTGAAGGGACTATTTTGTTACTTGGGTGGGGCAGTGGAAGAATACTTACCTGGATCTTCTTCCAAGGCTATTTAAACCACGCCCGGACAGCCACACGTGCTTCGCGTTATTCTGCTTACTGCAGCGTAACGCTCACCGTGTTTTCAGCAGCTCCAGTCTTCAGCCACGCCCGCTTCAGTCCTGGGACTCCTGAAACAAGAAGACAAAAAGGATAAAGGTTAGAACAGGAGTTTTAACTTTAATCCTTACCTGAATCCTGATCCATTTTGCCACAGAACTGAAAGACAGAAGTCTTTGAAGCATCGCTTCGCATTCCTACGGCGCCGCGCTGAACTCACCTGCTTGGCGGTACTTCAGCATTCCATCACGCTCTCTCCATCTCGCGGCCCTGACACCTAAGGAGACAAAGACAGCAAGGTGAGCAAGGGGACTCTCTAAGGCTATACAAGCTACCCCCAAGGACTTACCTGATTTACCACGGGAGGTACTCACCTCATTTCGGGTCGGCGCAGTCAACTCTGCTTCATCGCCGTACCCCGGCCCCTAAGGTGAGTAAGCAAGGACAATACCAGTTACCCCCCACAAAACTTACCTGATTTACCACGGGGGTCTCACCTCATCTCGGGTCGGCACAGTCAACTCTGCTTCATCGCCGTACCCCGGCCCCTAAGGGGAAAACCACAATAGACTTACCTGAATTTTACCGAGTGCCATTTGGAAATCTTCAAGTGGATAATCGGCAACCTGCAAGGAATCGGACAGAGTGAAGAGCAGACATTTGAACTCTTATGAACAATTGGACTTTAGAGTCAATACTGGAACTCACCAATTCCTCTACGCCAGTGAAGTAACTGGTCATCAACGCGCTCCTGCGGTCGACGCAGGATGGAGAGCTCATCCTTCCAAACCATCAGGTGAGACTAAGGAGGGGACATCAAGAGTGATCAGTGGGAAGACAACGGGAGTGGGGAAGGTGGGTTGACATTCAATTCCACGGGTGGTTAATTCCTCTTCTCCTTTGCAGAAGAATATTCTTGCGAGCCAGACAAACTAGGCTGAGCGGGCCAGTCCAGTCAGTCATCTCGGCGCTACACGTCACGCTGTTGGAAATAACAACGGCCCAGTTCCGGTCGACGCCCCGTGGGAACCAGGTGAGCGTAACAGAACGCGAAGCCTACCCACAAATACCCACCTGGGCGTCATGGAGACCTCTGAAACTGATCAGTTGGCCCAATTATTAGGGGAATTAAGGGCCGAAGTGCATTCCGCCCGCCAAGAAACCAATGCCCTCAGGAGGGAACTGATAGTGTCAAAAGAACGAACTGATGAGTTGGCCAGACAACTATTACAGAGCCAGGCTGGACAAACACCTCTACCAGGACTTGGGGCAAGTCCAGCTCCTGTACCATCGAGTAACCCGGTGCAGATAAATTTACCTGGAGCCGTTCCTTTGGCTACGCCTGAACGCTTTGCCGGAGACCCAAAAGGGTTTGCAACATTCATGAATCAATGCCGCTTGCACTTTTTATGTAGACCTGGAGCTTTCCCAAACGATCAGGCCAAGGTAGCCTTTGTACTGTCATATCTCAGCGGCAGTGCGGCGGATTGGTCCATTCCACTAGTTAACCAGGATGACCCGATTCTTCGAGATTTCCAGGGTTTTCGAGCAAGCATGGAAAGACAATTCGCCGGACACTCCCGAGGACAGGCTTTGGACAACGAACTTTTATCCCTATGTCAAGGTAACCAGGATCTTTTATCTTACATTGCAACTGTCAATAGATTAGTAGTGGAAACCGAATGGCCTGAAGCCAAGCGAATCACATTATCCCATCGAGGACTTCGAGGAGAACTCAAAGATGTTTTGGCCCAAATCGTGAACCCGCCTCAAGACTGTGCTGAATATATAGATCTAGTGGTCCAGCTCGATCACAGACTTCAAACCAGGAAGGCTGACCAAACCAAGTTTGAGAGCAGGGTGTTGGTTAAAACCCACGTAAGCTCCAAGGGAGTAGATGTCTCAGAACCTATGCAAATCGGGGGGGGTTAAAGGACCCTTAACCCAAAAGGAGAGAGATAGAAGACGGCAACTGCAATTATGTTTATATTGCGGAACTACTGGTCATTTTCTTCGGAACTGCCCTGTAAAACCACCCAAGAAAGTTATAGGAGCAGCAGACGAAAACCATGTGAAATCTGACTTGGGAAACGACCACGCCCGGCAAGCGTAGAGGTCCGCTTGCCGAGCTTAAAGAAGGACACTCTGACCTCGCATTTCACCATACCCATGGTCCTTGTAGATCCAGAGCAGCCATCACGCATGCACGCGGTAAAGGCGTACGTAGACAGTGGAGCCATAGGAAATTACTTGGACTGGGAATTGGCTACCAGGATGAATCTATCTCTCACCCGCAAGACCACGGCCGATGTTGTCACCACTGTAGATGGAACGGAAATTGCCTCTGGCCCCGTAACTCATTCCACTGCAGAGATGACATTGCTGAGTCAAGATGGGCATCGAGAGGCTATGATGTTTGACTTAATCAAGGCCCCACAGTTTCAGCTGATACTGGGGATACCTTGGTTGGAAAAACATAATCCCTGTATTGATTGGCGAGAGAAGAGACTAACCTTCCCAGAATGTGCTCACACCTGCTACCCAAGGAAAACTCAAAACTCAGTCCTGGCCCCAGTAATTCCAGTAGCCATGCAATTACCTGTTGAATACCAATACTTTCAGGATGTCTTCCAAAAGGAACAGGCAAACACCTTAGATGGAACGGAAATTGCCTCTGGCCCCGTAACTCATTCCACTGCAGAGATGACATTGCTGAGTCAAGATGGGCATCGAGAGGCTATGATGTTTGACTTAATCAAGGCCCCACAGTTTCAGCTGATACTGGGGATACCTTGGTTGGAAAAACATAATCCCTGTATTGATTGGCGAGAGAAGAGACTAACCTTCCCAGAATGTGCTCACACCTGCTACCCAAGGAAAACTCAAAACTCAGTCCTGGCCCCAGTAATTCCAGTAGCCATGCAATTACCTGTTGAATACCAATACTTTCAGGATGTCTTCCAAAAGGAACAGGCAAACACCTTACCACCTCACAGATCGTATGATTGTCAAATAGATCTTGTACCTGGAGCACAACCACCTTGCAGCAGAATCTATGCCCTTACGGAACCCGAAAATCTTCATTTGCGCCAGTACCTAGATTAGTACCTTGCTAATGGCTTCATTCGCCCGTCCAAATCCCCTGCATCTTCAGCTTTGTTCTTCGTACCGAAAAAGGAAGGCGACCTTAGAACATGTATAGACTACCGCGCACTGAATCAGATAACCATCAAGAATCGATATCCACTGCCTTTGATCCCAGAACTACTAGACCAGGTGAAGGACGCTTGTAGATACACGAAACTAGACCTTCGGGGGGCATATCATCTGGTACGTGTCAAAGAGGGTGACGAATGGAAGACTGCTTTTCGCACCAAGTACGGACTATTTGAGTACCAGGTGATGCCCTTCGGACTATGCAATGCACCAGCAGCCTTCCAGTTCTTCATGAACGATGTCCTCCAAGAGCTTATCGACGTTTGTGTGGTCGTTTACATCGACGACATCTTAGTATACTCTTTATCAGAATCTGAGCATGTAAAACACTTCCGAGCAGTCCTAGAGAAGTTACGCCAGCATAAATGATATGCTAAACTGGAAAAATGCATCTTCCACACTACGGAAGTGGAATTCCTTGGATTTATTCTGACCCCGAGCGGAATCCGGATGGATACACGAAAAGTGGATGCCATTCTTAATTGGCCTTCGCCAAGTTCAATCAAAGGAGTTCAAAGCATGCTTGGCTTTGCCAATTTCTACCGCAGGTTTATCCCGGACTTCTCACACATTGTACATCCCATCACAACGCTATTGCGAAAAAACAAACGCTTTGTGTGGACAGAGGAAGCCGAGAACGCCTTCCAAGAGTTAAAAGCTAAATTCACATTTGCTCCCATATTAAGACACCCGCGCCCGAGCTTCCCTACATAGTGGAAACAGATGCATCCAGTTCAGCCATGGGAGCAGTCCTTTCCCAAAAGGATCCCGAAACTAACCAGCTTCACCCAGTGGCGTTTTGGTCAAGAACATTTTCAGCCCCCGAATTAAACTATGCCATAACCGACAAGGAGCTGCTGGCCATCAAGTCCGCCTTCAAGGCTTGGCGGCACTATCTACTGGGTGCCAGACATACCATCACGGTCATCACCGATCACCGCAACTTACAATACCTAAAGACAGCCAAAGCCCAATCTTCAAGCCAACTCCGTTGGGCATTGTTCTTCGCCGAGTTTGATTTTGTAATAACCTATCGACCAGGTTGTAAGAATGGTAAAGCAGACGCCTTGTCCCGGATTGGAATGGGAGAAGCAGAAGTAACTTTAGAACCCGTACCCATAATTCCGGAACAGAGAATCCTTGGCCTGACATTCATACAGAAACTGGAGAACATTCAAAACAAAATCCACCAACTCTTTGATTCCTTTGCCCTTCCGGACTGGGTAAAGAAAGGTCCAGAGTACTCTGTCATCGATGATTTACCTTATTACCAAGGCCGGCTAATTTTACAGCAAAAGGAACTACAGGAACTTGTCATTTCCCATTACCATGACACCTTAATAGAAGGGCATCCGGGTATTGCAAAAACCGAAGCTAAAATTAGGAAGCAATTTTGTTGGCCCACCTGGCGAAAGGATGTCAAGTCATTTGTCATGTCTTGTGGCATTTGCGCACAAAATAAAGGGCAAAAGAAAAAACCTGCTGGATTATTGCAACCATTAGACATACCACCTACCCCTTGGCATACCTTGTCATTAGACTTTATCACGGATTTACCCCCGTACCAAGGTTACAATACCATTCTAGTTATTGTAGATCTTTTTTCTAAAATGGCCCACTTCATTCCTTTAAAAGGGATACCTTCAGCTTCAATCCTGGCCAAGGAATTCCTTGAAAATGTTGTCCGCCTGCATGGCTTTCCTTCAGTGTTAATTTCAGATCGGGGCAGTCAATTCATTTCGCATTTTTGGAGGAAATGCTGCCAACTGGCACAAATTGATGTTAGGCTTTCGACCAGTCACCACCCTCAGACCGACGGTCAAACGGAGAGGACCAACCAGACTCTTGAACAGTACCTCTGTTGTATGCTACATCAGTCTGAGGGGAATTGGAAAGACATTCTGTGGATCGCAGAGTATGCGTACAATAATTCCGTACACTCAGGAACTGGACAAAGTCCTTTTTTTACCAATTATGGGCACCATCCTCGAACCTCGGATTTGGACTCACCCCAGCATTTAGAGATGCCCGCAGTGGACCATCTCCACGCTGTTATTACACAAGCCTTTAAAGAAGCAACCATCCATTTGCAAAAGGCTAAGAAAAAATACAAAAAGGATGCGGATCAGCACAGAAGTGAAGCTCCTCAATACCAAATAGGGGACCAAGTATGGTTAGCCACTAAGCACTTACCACTCAAGGGGACTCGACCTTTAACCCCAGGTATTTGGGACCTTTTTCTGTCAAGGCAATTATTAACCCAGTGGCCGTCAAGTTGGACCTACCTGCTCATATGCGAATCCATCCCGTCTTCCACGTGTCTCTTTTGAAGCCAGTGCAACCAGGAACAAGGCTAACCACTCCACCTGAACCTATCCTCATAGACGGGGAGCCCGAGTTCGAAGTCAAGAATATTTTGGACTCAAAAAGAGTGAGATCAAAACTCTTTTACCTAATTGACTGGAAAGGTTATGGTCCACAGGAAAGGTCTTGGGAACCTAGTGACCACGTGCATGCACCTCGAAGAGGTTCCATCGGGAATTTCCAGACAAACCACGGCCAAGGGGGAGAACAACTTTAGGAGGGGCCTTGAGGGGGAGTGCTGTCATGATGCCTGCCCCCGGAAGACCAGACCAGGCCCAGCAGCCCCGGAAGCAGGTATCATGCCACTTGGAGCATGCCCAAAAGCCCCAGTTAGGGGCTGTTTGGGTACAGTCCTGGCGCCTATGGCGCCAGGCTCATAAAGATAAAGTCAGTCCTGGCGCCATGGGCACCAGGCTCATTATTGATAACTTACCTGAAGCAGACCATGCTGCATGAAGACTCAAGCCAAATGAGGCTTAGGAGGGACTATTTTACTGAAGGGACTATTTTGTTACTTGGGTGGGGCAGTGGAAGAATACTTACCTGGATCTTCTTCCAAGGCTATTTAAACCACGCCCGGACAGCCACACGTGCTTCGCGTTATTCTGCTTACTGCAGCGTAACGCTCACCGTGTTTTCAGCAGCTCCAGTCTTCAGCCACGCCCGCTTCAGTCCTGGGACTCCTGAAACAAGAAGACAAAAAGGATAAAGGTTAGAACAGGAGTTTTAACTTTAATCCTTACCTGAATCCTGATCCATATCGCCACGGAACTGAAAGACAGAAGTCCTTGAAGCATCGCTTCGCATTCCTACGGCGCCGCGCTGAACTCACCTGCTTGGCGGTACTTCAGCATTCCATCACGCTCTCTCCATCTCGCGGCCGCCCTCCGACACCTAAGGAGACAAAGACAGCAAGGTGAGCAAGGGGACTCTCTAAGGCTATACAAGCTACCCCCAAGGACTTACCTGATTTACCACGGGAGGTACTCACCTCATTTCGGGTCGGCGCAGTCAACTCTGCTTCATCGCCGTACCCCGGCCCCTAAGGTGAGAAAGCAAGGACAATACCAGTTACCCCCCACAAAACTTACCTTATTTACCACAGGGGTCTCACCTCATCTCGGGTCGGCACAGTCAACTCTGCTTCATCGCCGTACCCCGGCCCCTAAGGGGAAAACCACAATAGACTTACCTGAATCTTACCGAGTGCCATTTGGAAATCTTCAAGTGGATAATCGGCAACCTGCAAGGAATCGGACAGAGTGAAGAGCAGACATTTGAACTCTTATGAACAATTGGACTTTAGAGTCAATACTGGAACTCACCAATTCCTCTACGCCAGTGAAGTAACTGGTCATCAACACGCCCCTGCGGTCGACGCAGGATGGAGAGCTCATCCTTCCAAACCATTAGGTGAGACTAAGGAGGGGACATCAAGAGTGATCAGTGGGAAGACAACGGGAGTGGGGAAGGTGGGTTGACACTCAATTCCACGGGTGGTTAATTCCTCTTCTCCTTTGCAGAAGAATATTCTTGCGAGCCAGACAAACTAGGCTGAGCGGGCCAGTCCAGTCAGTCATCTCGGCGCTACACGTCACGCTGTTGGAAATAACAACGGCCCAGTTCCGGTCGACGCCCCCGTGGGAACCAGGTGAGCGTAACAGGGGTCTGTCCGGTGCTAATGTGGATAGAATTATTGTAGGCGAATTCGGTCAACCAAAGGATGTTTTTCCAGGACTCTTCAGTTTGTTGTAACATACACCTCAGTTATTGCTCCAGTGTCTGGTTGGTTCATTCAGTTTGGCCATCGGTTTGGGGATGATGACTCGTGGATAGACAGAGATCAATTTTGGCTATTTTGCAACACCTCCTCCAAAGTGCTGAGACGAATTGTGTTCCACAATCTGAGACCAATACCGATGGGAAACCATGTAACTTGACAATTTGCTCCAAAAATATGGTGGCAAGGGCGGAAGCAGTGGGAAGCCCCTTTAATGGAATCAAATGGCCCATCTTGGAGAATAAGTCTACAATAACCAGGATTGTGTTAAACCCGTTGCACTGAGGAAGATCAGTAATAAAGTCCACAGACAGGGTATGCCATGGTGCTGGGGGTACAGTCAAGGGACGTAGTAACCCTGCTGGATTTAACTTCTGAGAATTGTGTTGCGCGCAGAACCACAGGTCGTAATAAATTGGGCAATGTCTTTCGTCCAGGTTGGCCACCAATAGCCCTTTTTTGTATTTTACCTCGAGTCTTGGCAATCCCCGGGTGCCGTTCCACTAATGATTCATGGTAGTTTGCTATTATCTGGTCTTGCAATTTCTTGTCCTGAATATATAGTCTTCCTTGAAAATAGGGTAGATCGTTTTTGATGGTGTGTCGGTCTCCCCTAGCTAGCCACTCCTATTGTGCTGTTTGGTTCTTCCGAGATTGGAGATCGGTTTTCAAGTCATCCAAACAGGCGGTTGCAGCAATTTGGTTTTGGATCCGTTCTTCGGGAATGATGGCCACAGGCTCGGATGTGCTGAAAGCTTCTTTGTCCTCACCCATGCGAGACAGAGCGTCTGCTTTCCCATTGCGTACTCCTGGTCTGTAAGTAATGACAAAATCGTATTCGGCAAAGAAGAGAGCCCAGCGAAACTGGCGTGAGGAATGGGCCTTGGCAGTCTTCAAGTATTGTAGATTACGGTGATCTGTGATATCTGTGACCGTGTGTCTTGCTCCCAGAAGATACTGTCTCCATGTTTCGAAGGCTCCCTTAATCGCTAGTAGTTCCTTGTCAGTGATTGCATAGTTCAATTCTGGTGCAGAAAACTTACGGGACCAAAACGCTATGGGATGTAATTGCCCCATGTCAGAGTCCTTTTGTCATAATACCACTCCCATGGCTATGTTGGAGGCGTCTGTTTCGACCACGTATGGCAGGTCTGGTCGAGGATGTCGAAGAACTGGTGCTGTGGTGAAGGCAAGTTTCAGCTCCTGAAAGGCGTTCTCTGCTTCGGGGGACCAGAAGAATTTTGTATTTTTTCTAAGTAGGGAGATCATTGGATGAACTATTTGCAAAAACCTTGGAATAAACCGACGGTAAAAATTGGCAAATGCGAGCACACTCTGTACTCCTTTTGTGGATGTTGGTGATGGCCATTGAAAGATAGCATCCACCTTGCGTGTGTCCATGTGTACCCCTCGTGGTGTGAGCATGAAGCCCAAGAACTCAACTTCCGGAACATGGAAGAAACACTTTTCTAATTTGGCAAACAGCCGATGCTGTCAAAGCTTTTCCAAAACTGCTCTTACATGGCCGACGTGGTCCTCCTTGGATGCCGAGTAAATAAGAATATCATCTATGTAGACGAGTGCACAATCGTCCAATAATTCATGAAGCACATCGTTCATAAAGAAATGGAACGCAGCCGGGGCATTACATAGTCCAAAAGGCATGACCTGATACTCGAAAAGCCCATATTTTGGTTTGGAATGCCGTCTTCCACTCGTCCCCCTTTTTATCTCTCACAAGGTGATAGGCTCCTCATAGGTCCAGTTTAGTGTACATTTGAGCATTCTTCACATGGTCGAGAAGCTCCGGGATGAGTGTCAGAGGGTATCTGTCCTTTACCGTGATTTGATTAAGCGCTCTATAATCTATACAAGTTCTTAGGTTGCTCTCTTTCTTTGGTACAAAAAAGAGAGCCAAGGATGCAGGGGACTTAGAATGGATGAAGCCATTAGCTAGGTATTGATCCAGATAAGATCTCAGATGCTGGTTTTCTTGCTCCGTTAGTGCGTAAATTCGACTGCAGGGAATTTGTGCTCCGGACACCAGATCGATCTGGCAGTTGTAAGGTCTGTGTGGAGGCAGGGTGTTCACTTGCTTCTTCTGGAACACATCCTGGTATTCCAGGTATTCAGGGTGTAGGGAACCATAGAGCCCCAGGATAGATTTTACCTTGAGTTCTCGGCTCTTCACTTTTCGGTGGTAGCAGATGTAAGCACATTCTTGAGGGAAGGTCAGCACTTGTTTTTTTCGACAGTCAATCCTAGGGTTGTGGGTTTGCAGCCAAGGCATTCCTAAGATCATCTGGAACTGGGGAGCTCCTATGAGATCGAAAGAGATGTCTTCTCGATGGACATCCTGACACATCAGCATGACTTTTTCGGTATGTTGCGTCACTGGGCCAGATGTCAACTGAGAACCATCCACTGCTGTGACGTTTTCCGATATCAGCTTTTGCTGGAGAGGAAGGCCTATCTGTGTGGCCAGATCTTGATCAATATAATTTCCCACCTCTCTGCTATCAATATATGCCTCCAAGGCATGTACCTTTGACGGTTGTTGGTGGTTGACCAAAAGTACCGGGATGACCAGATGTGAGGTCTGTACAGATTCCTTCTTTTCGCTCGACAAGTGGACCCCTATGCTTGTCAGGCGTTGGAGTTTTCCGGGTTTGGTTCCTTTTCATCGTTGCCATTGTCCGTCGCACCAACTATCTTCTTGGGGGTTTTACTGGGCATTCCCGGAGGAAATGTCCTGCTGTTCCGCAGTATAAACAGAGTTGTTGTTGTCTTCTCTTTTCTATCTCAGCCTTGGAGATAGGAGCCCGTAATCCCCCGATCTGGATTGGCTCGGTTTGTTCGTGGGTTTTAGTTGGGTTGTCCCGGGGTCGCATATAGACTGGCCCACCTTCAGTCCTTGTGCGATCCATTTTTCCATTCTGCAACCTGTGGTCAAACTGCACAGTCAGATTGATGTATTCCGCACAACCTTCAGGAGGATTGACAACTTGCCCTAGAACATCCTTTAGTTCCCCATGCAATCCATGATAAAAGAGTGTGGTCCTCTTCTCTTCTAGCCATTTGTCTCGCTAGGAGATGATTAAAAGTAGCGATATAGGTCAGCAGATCTTAGTTTCCCTGCCTGAGTGACAATAGTTAATTATCCAGGGCTTGTCCTTGGGTGTGTCTAGCAAACAATTTTTCCATCTCCCGCTGGAATTCCCCAAAGTTTCGGAGCAGAGGATCATCCTGGTTAACTAATGGTATCAACCAGTCCGCAGCGCTGCCTCCTAAATATGGAAGAACAAAGGCGACTCTTGCGCTGTCATTAGGAAAAGCCCTAGGCCGGCACAAAAAGTGTAGGCGACATTGGCTCATGAATATAGCGTACTTATTAGGGTCGTCGGTAAAGCGTTCGGGCGGGGCCAGTGGCACTGCACCTGGAAGCACCACTTGAACTGGTGGTGATGGATGTGGCATCGGAGGATGGGCAAGCCCAGGTAATGGAACCTGACCTACGTGGGTATGAAGCATTTGTCTTGCCAAGTTGTCAGGTCGTTCACGAGCTACAATAAGGTCCCGTCTTTAGACATTGGTTACTTGTCTGGAGGCATGAACTTCTGCCCGTAGTTCCCACAGTAGTTGGGCCAACTGGTCTGTTTCCAAGGTTTCCATAACGCCCAGGCAGAGATTCGGAGAGGCTTCGCATTCTGTTATGCTCACCTGGTCTGCGGGGTTCCTCCCTGGAACTGGCTCCCCTGGGTCAGGTTTCTTCCCCTGCTCCTGTGTTGTGGACTGCGCTGGTTGCTGATACTGCCCCTGTGAGAATACGAGAGGCCGTGAGAATGCTGTGATATGACTGTAGTCTCCCTCGAACCCTTCTTCCCAGAATGTGGTGAGCATGCGCCTACCCATATAGTCTCAACTGTTTAAATATGATGGTGAGCTCTCCATCCTGCTTCTCACTGCAGGGGCGCTTTTAGATAGACCGAGTTCCTTCACTGGTCCATGTGCGTGGCAGCCCAGACCGACTGTGGCTAAACCACTTCAAAGGTAAGTATCCTTCGATAATGATTATTGCCCGTATCCTTTTGTAATGTCTTTTCCCTTGATTATTGTCCGTATCTCTTGTAATGTCTTTCCTTTTCCCCAATAGGTGATATGAGGCCCAGCGGTAGTTGTGGTGCAAGAAGCGAGCCCCAATGGAGAAAAAGGGAGTTCACGATGTCCCAACAGGTGGTAAGTTTGGTTCTTAGGTCAAGTGCGAGGATTGGTTTGAGAGCCACCTTAGCATAATGTCTTTATAGTTTTTCTAACCTTAATTTGCCCTTTTCTCTTGCAGGGATGGCCTGGCGAAGTCAGACTGGAATGCTGCTATCCGGAGATCTACCAGCAGATGAAGGATGCCTGGATCCGCGATGAAGCTGGTTAGGAGCCGGAATAAGGTAAGGATACGCTCCAACTGCGGTTGCTGTTGGAATCAGGTAAGGATGTGCTCCGACTGCAGTTGCTGCTGGAATCAGGTAAGGATGCGCTCTGACTGTGGTTTCTGCTGGAATCAGGTAAGGATGCGCTCCTACTGCGGTTGCTGCTGGGATCAGGTAAGGATGCGCTCTGACTGCGGTTGCTGCTGGGATCAGGTAAGCTGCTGGAATCAGGTAAGCTACTGGAATCAGGTAAGGATGCGCTTCAGGCGGAGGTGAGAGTTACGCTGCTGTAAGCAGACCAACGCGAAGCGCCTGCATGTGTGCAGGGCAGGTTTAAATAGCCTGGTCCCGGCAATGCCCATTTGTTCCGACTGGTGGCCCCACCCTGCCACTCCTAGAGGATTCTGCACGGGCATTTCAATTAATTCCTATGGCCACGCCCGACCTGGAGGCACGTGGAGGCCCTGCAGGGAAAAAAAAGGCACGTGCACCAGAATAAAGTGTGCAGAGCACACTTACTCATGAGCCTGATGCCAAAGGCGCCAAGACTGAGTCCAACTGGACCTTTTATGTAGTGGAGCTTGTGGTCCTTGCACAGTGGCCATGACACAGTGTGAGGCGTCTTCATTTTACTGTCGATCAGCTTCGAACCATAGTAGCTCACCGCAACAGCCACCTGCGTGCGTTATGCCATATGTTTTGTTGGTGATGTGCGTTTGATGTGTGGTGCCATTTGCTGCACTGTGCTTCTGACTGCAGAGTTCTCTCCTGTGCCCATGGTCCGAGGGTGCCCCGTTTCACAGGTATTTTGAAAATAAGACATCAGCGCCTGCCGTGAGTCGAAAACGTTTCTGTTGCCAAGCAACGTACAAAACATTACTGGGGCTATGCACTGTTTACAACAGAAAAGATGGACGTCCAAGGTTTTCGGGCCCGCGTTCCCTTGAAAGGAGGACCACGTCTTCTGCCGAGTAGCGATTTGTCAGCTACTATTTCAGTGGGGTCTGTGCGCCGAGCTATGGCCTGCCCTTTCATATTGAAGACAGCCGCTCTTGCAAGGGTAGCTACAGATTGTGGCTTCACATTGAAGAGGGATGCTCTTGGAGGGTAAATGTGTTGCATCCCAAGGAGGTGTTAATAAGTGACTGGTAGGAGCAGTGCCCTTGCATTAAAGGAAGGTTGTTTTTTCCTCATATTTGTTCATGTGAGCCACACAGGAAGGGCGATATATCAGTTTTTCGCACAGTTGTAAGGACTTCCTGTCTGATAGGTTTGATGTTGTTCTGGTGTTGTACTGAATAATGGCCAGGGTCTGACCTGGTCTGACTATATTTATGGCGTCTCCTGACCAAACAAAAATCAAATGGTCACAATGGAAAAAGGGGTTCTTACATTATGTCAGGGCCACATGTAGAAGCGGTTTTGCCATTGACAGGAAAGTCTCGCTGTTGATGCATTTTCTGGGTTATTGAGGGCAACAAATCTCGAGACATTACCAGATGTAGCAGATACTGTGGATACAGATTACATGAATGAACTGGAAATTTCAATGTTGACATTGGATGCTCATTTCAATCCTAAAACAAGTATGATTTTGGAACTGTATAATGCTGGGGTCCTCTACTAGGAACGTTATAATAGTCTGGAAGAATATATTATGGCCCTTCATCATTTGGCTTTGACTTGTAATTTTGAAAATTCTTTGTATGAACACATATGTGATCAATTTATGATTCTTTGCAGCAATAATAGAATTTGTGAGGAATTGTGATTGAAAGATGACCCCTCTTTAGAAGAAGTTAGCACTATTGATAAAAGAGTGGAGGATTCAAGGCTTGTTTAGCGAAGCTGGCCAAATCAGAATACAAGGAGGCTACTCCAGAAATGCTCAACATTGGTTCTGAGGAGAACCCTAAAAAGAAGAATAAAGGGGGTCATTCCCACCACAAGGGAGCAGGAGATACCAAAGGCGAACGTGTTGCACAGAAAGGGGGAAGAGTAATTGTGGGGGAGGAACGTTTGTGTTTCAGGTGTGGAAGCAAAAATCCTTTGGTAGGTGCACCAATATGTCTGGGAAGAAAAGTTAATTGCTCCAAGTGCAAGAGGTGAGGACACTTCGCAAATGGTTGCAAGAACATTTAAGGGAATTGTGTTCCCTCCAGAAAGAGTGTGCTATTTATAAATGGTGAAATATGAATCTTTTGATGATGATGGTGCTGGGAAAGTTGACATGTCACTATAAATATGGCCGATGGTCAAGGTTATGATGACTGTGAAAGTCTTGAAGCTGAAATTTGTGTCAGTGGGCGAAGAGTGAATAATATGGCAGATTCGGGTGCAAAGGTATCAATGATGTCAAGGGATGTATTTGAGAAAGCATTACTAGGAAATGTGGGCACCTTATTACCACCGTACATAAAACCCGTTGGGTATGATATGATAGAAGAGAAGATGTGGGTTATTTTATGGAGTATTTGGAATTCGAGGGAAGGAAGGGCGAGGGGAAGGTGTATGTGACTGAGGAGGGAGCGACATTGCTGGGATGGAGTGAGCAGAAGAAGTTGTTCATACACTTAGATCCTAACATGTGTGACCAGGTTCTCCATGTGAGGATGAACACTGTCATAAGAGATGTGGAAGGTTATGGGTCAGTATTTGCGCAAGTTGGGAAGAGTTAATGGGATGAGGCATTGAATTGTTTTGAAGGAAGGAAGTGTTCCTGTTGCATCTAAATTACGACCTATTCTATTAGTTTTGCGCAAAGGAGTGGCAGAGGAATTGTCCAAATTGAGGAGCGTGCAAATAATAAAAAAGGTAAATCGTGTAGCGTGGGTGTCGCCTTTAGTTGCCCAAAAACAGAATGATGAGTTTCGTCTTTGTGTACATTTCAGACAACTGAACAAGTGTGTTGTGGTTGAGAGGAATCTCCTGCCAAATATGTCTGAGATATAGTCCATGATAGGGAAAGGAAAGATTTTTACAAAACTGGATCTAGCTTCAGCCTACCATCACGTAGAATCGGAAACCAAAGTCCCAAAAACGGACTGCTTTTGTGTCACATGAAGGTGTATTTCAGTTCTGCAGAATGCCATTTGGTTTGGTGTCTGCATCTTCCGTCTTCCAGAAAGTTATGTATAAATTGTTTAATGGGTAAAAAGGGGTTTATTGTTTCCAGGATGACATTTTGATTTATGGAGAGACATTGGAGGAGCACAAGAGGATATTAGCAAGGTGTTTGACATATTGGAGGAAAGGGGTATGACGCTGAGGAAGGAAAAATGTGTATTCCGAAATAAATCAGTGGAATATGTATGGTATGACATTTCAAAGAATGCAGTGAGACATAAAAAGGATATGGTTGATAGCATTAGCAAGACTGAAAATCCCCATACTAAAGGGGAATTGTGCTCATTTTTGGGTATGATAGAATTCTACCAAAAATTTTGCATATAAGGTATGTGAAAGGAGGAAGTTGTTGAGAAAAAGAGAGGAGTTTTTATGTTACAGCACATGTGAACGGAAATTTTGAGCAATAAAGAAGGAGATTGATGTGGCAAAGGTTTTGGAACAATTTGATATGAATAGGAAGTCATTAATAACGGTAGATGCTAGTGATATAGCCATTGGAGTGGTGCTGACGCAGAAGGTTAGCGATGGAGTGGAAATGGTGACTGCGCATGCATCAGGGTTTTGCAGGCACCGGAAAAGCAATGTTCCGTGCTGGAGAAGAAAGCTTTAGCTGTTCTATGTCACTTTTCCACTTTTCGAAGGCCACTCATAAAAAAGACTGATTTATTGCAGTCGATTTTGGGCATCCATCAAAAAGCAGAAACAGCACATGACAGAGTTTAAAAAAAAAGATTCAGGTTTCGAATCCCTGATCCCCTGCTTTCCTCCTTGCCACCCCGCTCCCCAGCACATACACACACAAACACAGACACTCACCTGACACTCCCCCAGCTCCTCCTCTGTGTCTCGCCATGCATGTCAGCCCGTGTGCACACCTCTTCTGCGTCGCAGGGGCTGACCATTCGGTTTAGACCGCAGTCTTTCTAAATCGGTCTTTTTTGTAATCTGTTTTTAAAAACCAATTATTTTACTTAATACCAGCTTTGCTGTGTCAGTGGGATGTGGAGAAGTTTTGAAATGTTCTATAGGGTGCAGACTTTATTTTGAGAACTGAGCATAGACTGCTAAAAGCAATATTTGAATGGAAAGGTTTAGATAAAGTGTCAAGGCTGGTTGCCAGTTTGGTGGCGAAGATGCAGAGCGAGGCTTTTGAAATGGAAGCAATACCGGGACAAGAAAATGTCTTGGCGGACCACTTATCTCATTTCTGTGGTAGGGAAGAAGGTTCAAGAGAGGAGTTGATGGATCAAGTGTTTATGACACACGAAGGTAAATGGTAATGTTTATATGTAAAGTGCCTATACACAAGGCAAGTGTTTCAAAGCGCTCAAGGAGGGAGGAAGAAACATAAGGGGAAAAAAACAACAGTCATTCAGAGCCCTTGAATTTCTGAACGATTACAAGTCTGCACAAGCAGATTAAGTGTGTATAATCCAATTAACAGTGTAGATAACAGCAAATAGGTCTGACGACGATTCTGCAGTTTTTCCAAGTGCATTGAGGTGCCATCATGCAATGAGGGGAGACAGGGAAGATGGATAGACGATCTGCAAGGCATGGTACGTTCATATCGTGCAAGTGCACAGACGGTGCAGGAGAGGGGAGGACAAGTGCAGGGTGGGGAATCCAAGTGCGCCCAGTTAGTCAGAAACTGGGTATGTGCTGATAGATGCCAGTCTCATTGGTCATTAGATCAAGTGGTGTTATTGGTAGAGCTGAATGGGAACAAGCAATGAGGGAAGAAACTGATATATTGTGTGCATTACAAGCAGTGGAGTCAGGATGGGCGCAAAAATGGAGATGAGAGAGCATATTGGGGGCTGAGAGAAGAGCTAAGTGTTGAAGGATGATTGTTATACCATTGGGGTAAAATAGTAGTGCCCAGAATGTCAAGGGAGAGATATGTGGATATTGCCCATGCAGGGACTATAGAGATTACAAGGACTAAAGCTGTTTTGAGAGAAGTTTATTGGGGGCCTGGTTTTTATACAGCAATAGAGAAGAGGCTGGAAAATTGTATGGCATGTGAGAAGGCAGGTAAGGGCATAAAGGCAATGGCACAACCTTTGATCAAGGCGGAAGTGCCAAAAGGTGTATGGGACAAGTTACAAATGGACGTGTTGGGTCCAGTGTATGTTGGGTCTGGCCATGGAAAATGTGTTGTGGTGTTGTTGGATCTTCTGTCAAGGTGGATCGAATTTAAGATTGTGAGGGACGCTAGTGCGATTGTGGTGACACATTTTGTGGAAGACATTTTCGAGACGGAAGGATACCTAGGGAGAATCCTTACTGACAATGAGAGTCAATTTGTGGAAAAACCATAAGAGAGTACTTAAATAGGTGTGGAATTGGTAACAACAGGATGGCCCTTTACCATCCAGAGAGTAACAGGGCTGTGGAAAGGGTAAATAGGTGAACTATGGATGCAATAAAATTGTCCGGTGTGTGTAGCATAAGTAGGAAGGAGGCGGAGGAAGGAGCAAATGTGTGCTCACTGAATGTCACCTCAAGCAGTGACTGGAGTGGGTCCATTTGAGAAGATGAGGGGGAGAAAGGGAAATATCAAGATGTGTCCCCCATGGCTAGAAAGGGGAGAGCATCTGAGGTTGATGTTGAAGATGTGAGCAGGAGAGTTAATCAAAGGAAAGATGGGGTTTTGAGGCATGTCAGTAAAAGGAAAGGGAGCAAAGTTACATATGTATGAGCAGGTGATTGGGTAAGGATAAAAAAAGAGGTTTTGATGAGGAAAAGTGATCTTTTGTATCGTGAGTCAGTACAAGTTGACAAGGCAATGAAAGGTGATGTGGGGATCAGGATCAAGTGTGGAACTTAGGAAGGGTTGTGAAGGTAAAGAGAGGCCAATCCGGGAGTGGTGAGCAGTGAGGAAGGGAAGTGTTTTATATCTTGGGCTGGGAGCTATTGGAAGGATATAAGGTTGTGGTGGAATGCGGAGTGTGTAAGCCTCAACTGTGATGCAAGGAGGTTCCAAGAGAATTTGTTGGCTGTGTTAGATGAGGAACACTGAACAGATGGGTGCTGTGTTTGACCAGCTTTATGTCAATAAACAAGATGGTCTAAGGATGTCTGTGTGAGGAGTCTTCGTTTCAGTAGGCAGTACGGCCAGCTGTATTAGGGATGTGACCATGATGGATGAAGTGCTAGAGGGAAGGCAAGGCAAGTGAGGGACAGAAACCAACAGAGAGACAACCCATGTACCACTCATATGTATAAGCAATTAAACAGAAGTCAGCGAGGACACAACCATTCAAAGAGACTTATCAATACAAAATGTATTCAACAAATGCAAAATGTTGATGTCCCATGAAACAAAATAAAACATACCAAAGGTTTAATATGCACAATTATAACAAATATGTGTAAAAATGATAGGGTAAACACATTTTCCCCCAAACATCAATCCACATTCTAACTTCAATCATCCAACATACATTACAAATTCCTCAAATGTAAAATATATCAATCCTATTATAAAAATGACAGGTAATTATTGCCCATCAGTGCCATCCTAGTGTATGCTGTGCCCCATTATTATACTTGTGGCAATGCATGTGTTACAAACCTACATACATACTGATGCACAAAAAAGCAAAAAGTACAATTTATAACCAATGATTAGTTGCACATGAGACTTTTATGTGTGCTAGTAGTTGATGTTAACTCAAGTTTCGGCCTGGGGCTGCATCTGTTTCCAAAGAGCCCGGCCTTCTTCAGGGCAAGACAAATTGTTTAATAGGGTGGACAGTTATTATTTTCACAGTTATGTGCTCACTATATGGTCACAGCTGCACTCAGTAACCGACTAGTGTTGACTCCCAAAATTCATAGGAATCACTTGCTTCCATACACCATTCATAATTCCCATAAATGGCGTTGAGGTGAGAGAGAACTTCTGTCCTGTTATTCGCCTGTTATTGAAGCTTGGTGCAATTTAATCACTAATGTGGCATGTTTTGTGTTCCACAGCTCCAAGGTATCCCCTCTCACCCCTAATTCTGTCACAATGACTAACAAATCTAGCTTTTGGCTGCACTGGGGGCTCGCACAGCTAAAACTGAAGTATCTCTCTCACCTCAGCTTGGATTGGTCTATTATGTCTGCAACTGGATCCAGGGCCTCACGGCCATTACAGGATAGTCTGGATGACACTGGGTTATTTGATGTGTTGCTAGTGAGGAATCCGTAGGGGCAGACGTATTCTTTCTATTGAAGCCTGCATGAGGTGTATACGAGAATTGACAATTTTTTTTTATGAATAGTGAATATATTCACATATGTAGCAGGATTGACTACATGGGGAGGGCGCTGTCTAACCACTCACCTTTGGGGATGAAGACCAAAATGTATTAAAGAAATGCTGGTGCACTCTGGAGAATGAGAGGTGATGGGCTAAGGGACGCTGCTTATAGGGACATTATGTTACGCACTGTATAGTAGTGGCTTGACCTTTGTCCATTTGGCCACATGCCACAACAGGTGTGACAGAAACACACAGCTGATGTGGGTGGTCAAGCATGGGTCTGTAACTTACAGACTTAACATACCAAATGGAAACTATGATCCGTTGCGATTACTTTACGTTTCCAGTCCTTATTTGTGGTTTATTCTTGTACTAATTCCACCTACTCTCAATAGTAGGAATTGAAGTGACAGTCCATTAAGATGACTAAGGGCTTCATTGCGAGTTTGACGGTCCTGAAACAAGAGTGCTGATAAGCTCACTGGCACCCTTGTTTCTGGACCAGCAAACTCTGAGTCTGCCTGCCGTGGCCTTTGTGCCCAACAGGTCTGACTCTGCTAACGGTGCCGGTGCTTCTGTGTCCCCACTGCCATAGGACTCTATGGGAATGGGGGCTTACAATTTGCCGGCGACTGACTTCCTGGGCCGGCGGACTCGTACTGAGCCGGTGGCACTGGGAAGTCACACGCCAGTAAATTATTACAGGCCCGGCAGCAACGCGCCAGTAGCACCAGCAGGGTTACTGCCGGACCCATAATGAGGCCCTATATGTCATCAGCACGGGATGCAATATGTGGCATTGACATTTTCAGTCATATGCGTTATGGGGGCAATTTGGTTGCATTCTTGTTTCTTTTAATGTAGTGTGTCTTCGGTCAGTCCCCCCCACTTGCGTCTACACGCGTATGTGAGCCTGAAAGCATTGCTATGAGTCGTTTACGGGTAGTCATCACGACCACGTTTTATGGCACTCCGCAGTACTACGTAGTCACCTTGTCATTAGATCACATGACTCACTCTTTACACAATCTTGTCCGATATGGAACTAGCCCTTCCGTGACTCTGCTCAGACAGTCGCTGATGGTGGCTGCTTCACGCACCAGCTCGTACAACTGAGCTAAGCTATGACATGCCTCTGGCTTCATAATTAACTTTGGTACATAGCGTGAAGGCCAGCAGGCAAGGAACCACCCTGCAAGCTTGGGTGATAGATGTTAACAGTTCTTTTTTATTGAGTCCACATTCCTGATAGTTTTACTAACATGGGGCTATCCCTGCTTTGGTTTGTCTTTGACCAGGTGAAGCGCAATTAATATATTTCCCTGACGCTCACTCTATTGAACAACTGTTGGGATATCGCACCATTGACCTTAACTTGAGCTTGAATTATAGAAGGTGAGTCTTGGACACACTACTAATTTGACATCACTGAGTGAGCACTTTACATGAAGTTAAAGTGTTTTTGTCTGCTTGGCACGTTATGTTGGTTTTTCACATAACTCCATTGAGGCATTAAGTTGCGCACAACTTGACACTGAAGTAAATTAGGTTATTCGTACCTCTTGGACAAGGGTGTGGTGTCACCCCACCTCGGATGGCGACTCTGTTGGGGTGAATGGTGGATGGGAGGTATGAGGGTGTGCTGTACCAGCATGTCTGGGGGGCAGAGGGTCTGTGTACCTGTTTATTGGTTGGCTCAGGATGAACAGTGTCACACTATCAAAACCAATTCTGTAGACATGATTATAACACGTATGTGAGTTACACACACACGGAGGGCGATAAGGCTGATAGGCTACTATCATGGCTCATTTCCCTGCCCCCTGCACTTCCCCCCTTCCCTCTCCCCTCTCCCCTGCACTTGCGCATTCTCAATTTCACTGGGCCTAGTAAGATCGTTGTTTTAGTCCTCCCTTATACCCCTCTCTTGCCTCGCAGCGCCTTGAAACACTTGTGTGTGGGCACGATATAAATAAAATATCATATCATATCATATCATACATGATTGATTTTTTCTGTTGTAGATTTTTCATGACACCAGTTGATGCAGTGGCAATTTATACATCAATGACAAAATAGTCCTTTTGAAATGAGGTATGATGCACATTGTTTGGCATGGCACCTTGCTCTCACTCACAACTCTTTGATTGACGCCTTTTGAGTTATGATTTATTTCCCGGTATTGTTTCTGTGTGTTTTTTGTTTGTTTTTCTTTTTCATAAAAAGAAAAAAGATAAAAAGGGACAAATATGCTTTTGGGTCCTGATGAAGACTGTTGATTATACATTGTTCTTGGATTCATTTGTGTTTTTTCAGTCGAAACTACCTTTGAGGAAGGGCTGGTGTGTTAGTAGCTCTGTACAAGATGACTGCCTCAATTGCCAAAAGTGCGGAGTGGGACAAAAAAGAATTGAGTGTAGATTCATGACCTCATCCAGCTAGTTGACCATATGTTAGAATGTTTTTTTTTCCCCCTCCTTTTTCCAACATTGGTATGCTGAGAGAATTTTGACTTCGTCATTATAGTCTAGGACCAAATCATTTCCTTTTTGTTTGTATTTAGAGCACTTGAGGTTAACAATCACTTCCTGATGTGTACTCTTGGCAGTGCGTTTCTGTGGCACTGCACTGGGTTGCACTTTATTCTGTTTCTGACACATTGATAGATTCCCATGTGTTCAGGATTAGAGTGTTCCCATTCATGTGATTGTGTTTTCTGTTTTTATGCATATGTATCTTACCATTAAATTTCCATTCATTTGTTTGCTTGTGTTAGTGTTTTTTCCATTTTGTTCTGAGTCCCTGCTGGTGCTGTTTGCCATTGATGGCTTAGGTAGTGAATTTCAGATTTTTTTTTATATACTGATTCACGCGACACCAGATCGATAGTTGTTTTTTTGTCTGACTTATACCCCAGGTGTCGATGAGTAAAGGGGTTTGCCCACCTTCCTGGTTCAATAATATATAATAATAATAATAATAATAATATGATATATTTAGGGACATGCTGGACATGGAAATAGAGCAATACTTTGAACGTAGAGGTGGAATGGGATGCATTCAAGCTTGTCATCCGAGGGATTTTCCTGTCGGCTACGTGTGTAATGTGGGCATCGCTGAAGAGATCGTTTGAGGTCACACCGCGGTCCATACGGTTGATTGAGTGTGGGGAGTGAGGTCCTGTCAGGAAGGATAATGTACTTAGGAAGTTGAGGCTGAAATGTTTGGGAAATTGGGTATCTGTAGGGAAGCATGATTATAACACATATGTGAGTTACACACACAGGGAGGGCTATAAGGCTTGTAGGCTACGATCATGGCTCATCAAGAACGAGGGGCGACGTACAGTGATTACGTCAGTCCGTCCACGGGAGGGACCTGGCGTGCACATGCAGGGGGAAATTAACGAGGCATTTGCCGTTTTTTATGGTGCCCTGTGCTCTGACACCACTGTAGGGGATGCATGGGAGGTTGAAGAAAGGCTCAACTTAATGGATACACCAGGGCTTAGTCCTGCATGGGCAGATGAATTAGATGAACCTATCACCAGGCTAGAAATAAAGAGTGTTATTCAGGCTCTACCACAGGGGAAAGCTTTGAGACCAGATGGTCTCCCATCTGAATTCCTTAAAGCATATAGGACGTTTTTAAGTAGTGGACTATTGAATGTCTTCCAAAGTGCTTATGACTTAGGTTTGTTCCCCCATTGATGAGAGAAGCATTGATTGTACCTGTCCCTAAACAAGGCAAAGATTCACATGATACATGATCGTCTCACCCACTGTCTATGCTGAAAACGGACATCAAAATCCTTGGTGCCATAATAGCTGCGCGATTGCAGAGGGTGGGGCCGATCTTGGTACAGACAATATAGCCCGGCAGCACTTATTTAATTACTATGCATACAGGCCATATTTAGGTATTGCTGGTAAATTTACAGCATGATCTGAGATCGTGACATCACCTTCTCAAAATCTCAAAACATAATGTAAATTGACAAAAAGTGCTTAGATATGGCTCTTATGTCTTGTAAACCTATTGGACAGCTGGACAATGTTTTATATTATGTCTATTCTTAACTTAATAGTGTGAGATGAAGTCACATTTTTAAAAATGATGTTGCATTGTAGACTGTTGTAGGCACAGTCTAGAGAACTAAAGGACCAGGCGGAAACTTACATGGGGGGCTAAAAGGTGAAGGAGAGCCAGAGGAAGTGGTATGAATAGAGTTAAAGGAGTAGCTATCCAAACAGGGTGTGCTTGGCACTGTCATGTAAGGTACTGGCAAAAACCTGATTGGTTGAAGGCTCAGGAAGGAAACAACAAACTGACTATTGTTGTAATCATACACAAATCCAAAAGCCTCTGAGCAGGTGGACAATAATACAACAATAAAGAGCTGTGGCACCAAACATCTAAGACTCCATTGCATTCAGGGACAGTGAGTACGCCGGTGCTCTGGGGCCATCTGCGCTAAAAGTCCCTGTACTTTCAATGGGACATCTTAAAATATTGTGAACCGCACCCCTCTCCCGTGCCCTGGAAAAATCAAAAGCCTACTTCCCTGATTGCTTGAATTTAATTCCAGACAGGTTGGATCAAAGGTGATTCTACAAAACATCAACAGCTGACAATTACTTTCTCTCTCTGTGACCACTTCTGCTACCATATCACAATACCATTCACTGGCCATAGTTCCCCTAACCCCTCTATTTCATCCATATTCTTTTAATTATGTTTAAATAAGGCATTCATTCAACAATGGCATAAGAAAATCACTGAATACTTTACAATAAATCAATAATGTCATACAATATAACTTCATGTTGGGGAGGTGGAAGTTTATGAGGGTATCATATGGGGGTATAATGGATGATAGTGTGCTCCAGAGGCATGTAAATATGCGAAATGGAGCCATAACATTTAATTTTCCTACAAATGTAATAACAGGGCTAGAACCATAGCTCCCATACATGAATTCAGTGATGATAAGGACTAATGGTTTTGATACATTTTGAATATTTACTCCATGATTGGTAATGGAAATGATGAGTGCCTAAACTCAATGTTAGCCTTGAGAAAGACTGAGAAGGTCGAAACACGTGTCGTCTAGAACCAGAATAGGCACAAGATCCGTCATTGTATACAAATTCGTCACCTTGGCACTAGATTGGAAACAGCCTCGTTTTATCACATAAAGTATTTCTGGTGGTTTAATACAATCTGAAAATAAGCAAATGAGGAGCCTCCAATGCCCCTAGGCCAAGCATGCTCGGTTTCCGTTCCCCAATCTCAGATCTTGGGGAACGGAAAGGGTCTGGTTTACCCATGAATGCATTGCATTCACTACCACATGCCATATGTGAAAGGGATGCTGCCTCAACTTCATCGTGCCACTGTGTCTCATGTAGCTGTCTGAGACAGTCGCATTACCCAATCTCTTCCGTGCAGCTGCTTCTAGAAACTACACCATGCCAATGTCACTTGGTGATATCAGTTGTCTGGTCAGTTTCAATGGCCTTGATCCCCTCTTCCGCATTGGGATTCTAGGATGAGCTGCTAGGAGACCTCTGCATTGGTAAGGGACTCTAGCCAACCAATACTTATTCTCTCTCTGGAGTATAAAGCATAGACATCTGCATGGGGATTTAGCCTTGCAGCTTGATGGTAAAGCTATAGACCGGGGCAGGTCCTTTTGGTCAGCTCAACATGAAAGTAAGGGAATAGTTGATGCAGGTGACATGCACAAAACTAAGTGCAGCCCTGTGTTACAATGGCCATTGCCAGAGGAGGTGAAGGGAAGTCTATCCTCTAGACATGGGTAGCCAACTGGTCACCCTCCAGATGTTTTAGCCTACAACGCCCATGATGTCTGACCACTGACAATGGCCATGGCTGATGGGCACTGTAGTCTAAAACATCAGGAGGGTGACAGGTTGGCTAACTCTGCTCTCGAACAAGGTCCCAACAGATGTATTGGACTACAACTCCACTCTAGGCAGCATAGTCAGAGGTGAGGGATCATGGGAATTGTACTAATAAAACATCTAAGCAACCACTGCTCTAGAAACATAGCATCGCTTCACTCCCCTCTATATCACTGTTTTTCCGCTGTTAATCTTTGGGTGATTTCTCATTCTCTTCATCTCAACCCTTTCTAAACTGAGGTTGTGTTTTTCTCTGCACCATTTCCCCACAATTCCTCTCCTCCATTCCCTCTTTCTTTTCACCCTGACTGCCTCTCCCTCTGCTTGCAAACTGGGTGTCATTTGCATCCCTACTGGCTCCTTTTTTCTTCTCATTTCTACTAGTGGTCGTTCCTGCCACTTTCAGCTTTAACTATCGTCCATTTCTTACCTTTTCTGCTGCCAAAAATCTCTTCCTTCCCTTGGTTTTCTCCCATCTGGATTATTGTTCTTCTATCCTTGCTGGTCTTCCCACCTGTTTTCTGGCTCTTCTTCAGTTCATAGTTAATTCTGCTCCCTGTCTTCTCCATTTACTTCCACAGCATTCCCATATTTCTCTGCCTCTGGCCTCACTTCGCTGACTTCCTTTCCCACCCATCTCCAAATCCATGTTTTAAGCCTCGTTTTTTATTGCAGCCAGGGCCTTGCCCCTCCTTATCATTCCTCTTTGGTCTTTGCCTATGTTCCTACTTGTACACTAATTCTTTTAGCTGTTGCTCGTCCTCCTTGTGCCCAATCTTGTTATCACTCTTTCACCCTCTTGCCCCTAAGCCCTGGAATACCCTTTCTCCATCTGTACGCTCTGCCCCACCCTTTCATCTTTTGTCCCCCTCTTAAAGCTCATCTTGGTTCTTCTTGAACGACATTTTTCAGCTCCTGATGGCTTTTTTAATTCTTTCATTATGTAACCGTTTTATGAAATTTATACATGCCTACATTTTGGATCCCCTGGTGGCCGATTTTATCACTGGAAGCGGGAGAATGAAATGTTCCCATTAAACTGCATTGGGGTTCGGGATAGTTTAGGCGGGAGACAGTAAAAAATAACAACATTTTTGACAGAAAAATCAGCAGTCTCGCACCTAATTTGTTAGGGTTGGTATGCAGGGTAATTGTGAGGATCAGGTCTCGTGAAATGCCGGGCTGCTGGCACTCTTGCGAGATCAAAACGGACGTGCGTGCACGGCGGCCCCCGTCGCACCTTTCAGAATGAGGGCTGTGCCAGAAGTGCAAGCACTCTGGCACTCCTCCTTATAAGACAATACAAGAATCCTGATCCTGATCCTGTAAATAAATATGTACATGCTTTGCTGAGAACTCATCCAGACTTTGTAGAAGCGCTGACACAGTGAAGCAACTGTGTGCAGCACAAGGGGTCATCAATATAGGTGAATACAAATATTAACCTCATCACAGCTTACTGTGGTTATTGAGGGCACAACATACTTGGCGACAAGGAGCAAGACGTAAACCTGCCATGAATAAGATATGAGGTGTGATGCTACCCCTAGCCTTCTTGCAGAACTGTTGTTTGTAACATATTTGGAAGCAGTGGGCGGTGCCAGCTTTGCCGCAGTAAGTAAGAGGGCCATGCTGCTAAACGCACTGGTCATCAAGGTCAGAGAATTTATGCTCGTTTGAAGCCTGAAGTCGTGGAAGTTGACGCAGATGATGTTTACAAAGAGGATTTGAGGAGATCATTAAGAGGTTCTCCAGCAAAGAGAACGTAGTATTACATAAGATCATATTTTACACTAGTGAAACTTTATGGTCCTTTTAATTGAGGTAACACATCGTACGATGTAGGAGATGCAGAATAACTCTTACACCAACTGATAAGACAGACTCAGAAAGTTGGAAAAATGTCTCATCAGACTGTTATTTTCAATTGGCTAAAACAGGGTGCTACAACGGACATCAACGGACGTCGCACAAGCTCGCTCAGCAAATTTAATAAAAAATACTTTTATAACAAAAACTTGTCATACATGACGTCATACTACATGATGGCAAACTTAGAAAACCTATGTGAGATTGTGGTTGGCTTAAATGGGGACATCTAAGTATACTTTCTATAAGGGATAGGATTGTGATTGGATCTCTATAGTCAGGTGGACAATTTATGCCCACCCCTAGTGCAAGTCATACTCATCAGTTACAAGATACATGTGAAGTGGGAGAATGGGAGAAAAGACTCCCCCCAATCGCCTCGCGCCCCTGGCCTAGAGGGTCGCGACCCAGACACCCGCCACGAGATGAATTTGCCTATCTACCAGACGACCAAACACCTTGGTACAGGAACATACGGATGTGCCCCCCCGCCTGTCCGCCAGCCTGCCCTGCTCAAGCCGACACCTGCGGCATGGATGAACTCGACTAAGCCCTTCAACAATAAAGAAATACATCGTTAGAGGTGCCATGACGACCTAGCCAACTGTCAAGACCACCCGTGCAACCATGCACACTGGACACCCCCACACCAATCCACACAAAGAACATACTCAGTGCTATGACGTAGGTGACGGACACACCCACTGACGCGCATCTTTATTATTTTTCACATAGGTTCTCCGAAATGCAGAAACGCAAGACGCACAAAGCACTCATCTACATGCTTGCTGACGCATTTCCCGACCCTTGCATTGTGATGAAAATACGACGAAGACATGATACTGCCTGTGAAGCAATGTAACACCGCAACTTAAGAGCCGTGCATTAAACATCCCCACCTATTCATCAGGCCCTAGTAGGCCGCAAGCAAGAGCCCCCGTGAACATTGGGCGAGCAAGAGTACAATTGCTGACCCTGCAGAACGAGCCCAGCGAGAACTGATAGCCAAGGGAGCGATGTTGCAACTCGTATGCTACCAGCCGACGCCAAGGTCACACCTGCAAGCAAAGCCAGACACGCAGAGGAAAATACAACTTTAAATGTGCAGAATTCTGCCTCAGCCACGGTCTCTCCTCACGTGACCAAGCCAAACCTGACAGGATGCCAGACCCAGGTTTGAGACACAGGCTGCAACAATCAAATGACCCAATGGACACCTACAGCGATGGGAATGGTCTGCTCTCAGGCATATGAGCAAATCCACGCATTGTCTGCACAAACACATAGTTACATATTGTTGCAAATGACAGGTACACTGCGAGCTGGGAACAACGATGGTCCCAGGCTGGGGGGCTCGCGAGTGGACCAATCAGAACATGGGGCACTCATCACTGACGCCACTAACATTAGCCAATCATTAGGGGTCTTCGTGTAACAATTTTCAAGTATCTAATAGAAGGGACAACCCACCTGACTGACCCTTAACCACTAACAGCGTTCTCTATACGTATGCTATACTAACCCTACCACTCGAGGAACCAATCCAGAGTGGCAATAGGTTTTTTGCTAACTTTCCCAGGTGACGCAAGTAACGCGTCATACTGAGGCAAAAAGGGGTCTGCGAGCCCCACGAATTTCGAGAGTCTGGACGGACGCGTACAATCCTAGACCCATCCCTGCCGTTGTTCAGTAAACAGCAGAACCACCTTGCTTCTTGTGTGTGTGTCTCATACTCATTTTTGGGATACTCGGGAGGAGTTGGGGCCTCCCAGCCCGGAGGTCCGCAAAAGGCCCAGCCGACCCCGGGAGAAACTCCCCGACAAGTTGGAGGCGCTGCTGAGATCTGTTTACGATCTACCTTTTATTTTATTTTTCTGAGTACTATCGATGCGAGGAGGCCCGGCGGCGCGGCCCCCTCTGCCGCTGCCCCCTTTTTGAGGACTACAGGACCATTGCAGAACTGCGAGAAAACCGGACAGCGCAATCCGGATATTGGCCCTCGGGAGCCGGTTGAGAAGTATCCCGCCCGCGGTTGGCGAGTGTCCAGACGTGGTCCAGACGAGGGGAGGTGGCGAGCCGCTTGGAGGGGTGCACGCAGTCGAGCGGCCCCGCATCAAGAGAACTTGGTGAGTATGCCACACCCAACAAGCAATGTGAAATTGTGAGGGAGGGGGGAGGAATGGAATAAGGGAGGTGGGAGGTGTTACCAAGGTGCGCGCGAAGATTTGATAAATTAGTGTTGACGGTGAAGTGAATGGTAGCTGGACAAGTGCGAGAGCAGTCCGCTACGCTACGAAGAAGAGTGGGCGGAGCACGAAAACATCACGTGCGGCCGCTCGTAGACACTGATTGGCCTAGGTCGCGACCACATGTAAGGGTGTGTGTGTGTGTGTGTGCGGTTTCCTAAGAATTGGCGATTATTGATCAATGAGTAGATGAGGATCCCTATTGATCGAGCAGAGAAACTCGATAGATAGATGACGTTTTCCTGTAGGCGGTAGCTAACTGGTTACCTAATACGGAAGATAATTGGCTGGTTAAGCCCTCCTGTTGAGGGGCGTATCACACGCGAAACGACGCAGCGTGCGCAGTCTGATTATATTATTGGTTACCTTGTTCCAGGCGTGACAAGAGGACAGCTGTGGGGTTAACGGGGATAAATAGCAAAACTTATTTCGAGCTTTCTGAAATATGAAAAGAACTTACCGGTAGTTTTGGAAGAGGTCGGTGACGTCACCTGTAGGGCTTTCATAGGATACCTCGAGCACACAGCATTGTTGAAGAGTGGTGGGGAAGCGAATAGTGGTAAGGGGGTGAGCACGGAGGTCAACGGCAACGATTATATCGGGGTCAGGTGGAAAGGGGGACGTGACCGCGCACGGAGAACGCCGGCCACGACGAGTGAGGAAGGAGGAGGAGGGGTGAAGTAAAGTGGGACGGCTGTATAAGCACGTCACACAGGGCACGCAGCCGCAGGGGGCTACGAGCGCCTCGGCCGTAGGGGGCCGTAATGGTGTTAGGTGAGAGAAACAAAGACAGAAAAGAATACATAATTGCAAATGCTATATTTTATTACTTTCTTTTAGCGGACGATCGCAAGTCCCCAAAATTACGGGGCCAGGTAAAACATCTGAAATTGTATAGAGTTCATTATTAGCCAGGTAACCACTACCATATTGAGGGAAGCTAACAACACAGTGCTACCATGTCATACGGGATAGGATCGGGAGGGTGGGGGAACACCCTCACTACCCCGCTACAGCATATATGTAAAACACTGTCACCCCATAGGGAGAAACTGATTAAATACAGCATAGAATGGACGCAGGGGACGGACAACAAAATGACGACACCCTGGCCGCCTAACGGCAGTTTCGACCCATATGTCCAGCACTCAATACTGACCCATCTACATAACACATACAAGGGGAAGAAGTTGACGCACCATGTGGAGGTGTTTAACTTATGGAGGATGTTCCAGGGGTCCCGACCAGGACCGACCAGAATGTTCACTGTGGGGGAAACAAAGGAGGAGAAGAAGGTAAAGGAGGAAGAAGAGAATGGGGAAAAAGAGAGTGAAAGGACACAGGTTACGGGGAAAGGACAAGAGGGAGGAGAAAAGCCTAGCAACGTAAATGAAACAGAAATAAAAAAGGAGCAGGCCGACGACATGCCCTTAGCGAAAGTAGTGAAAAAGGAGGAAGGAGGGTTATATCCTATAACGGAACTACGAGAAGTGGTGAGGCAACAATTAAGGGCGGCAGAGGGGTAATCGAACACAGCATACAGCCCACCACCATATACAGCTACAGGTGGCTACAGGGGGGGGGGCGACAAGTACGGTAGGGTCCACTTATACGAACATGCCCGCAAGGGAAGGGAAGGCTAGTGAAAAACAAATTGCAGCCATAGGACACGACAAGTGGGTAGCTGCGCAGGTGTTATTAAAATTGCGAGGTTCATTAACAGGAGAAGAGAAGGAGGTAGTAAGAAAAATGAACGAGGACAATGAGAGTAAGAGCGAGATGAAAGGGGAAGGGGGGAAAATCAAGGAAGGGGAACTGTTACGAGAAGAGGAGGAGATTTTGGAGGAACAATTGGCGGAATTAAGGAATGAGCAAAACGCCCTGATCAAACAGCTTGAGAGGGAGGAAAGAGAGAGAAGGAGAGAAAAGAAAGAAAGTAAGAATGAGTTAGAAAAAATGAGGGAATGAACTGAAGTACGGAAGAGGGAAGCTGAAAGGGTAAAGGCGGCAGCAGAAAGGGTATCTCGAGCAGCACAGCGCGACAAGAAAAGGGAGGAAGAAGAGAAAGAAAAGGAAATGGAAATATGGAAGAGGAAAATACTATCAGAAACCACAAAGAAATACGAAGAAGGGAGGGTGATAGAAAGAGAGAGGTGGGAAAGGAGGAGAGAGGAAGAAAGGATATTAGAAAAGATGAGTAGTGAAGTAATGGAGGAATTAAAAAAGAAAAGAGAGGAAATAGGTGGAGAAATAGTAGAGAAAAAAGAAGGGGAAAGAGGAGATAGGAGAGGGGAGAGTGGAATAAGGAAATATGTACGCAGGGACACAGAAGTAGCAACAACATCAGTGCAAAGGGGAGCAATTGGTAAAGAAGAAGTGGGAGGAACGGATTTAATAGATTTAAAAACAGTGACGATTAGGGGGAAAAAGACAGATTGGGGGTTGTCACTCTTGGATGATTTTTGCAGCGAGGAAGAAGAAGGATTGGGGAGAGAAGGAAGAAACGGGGAAAGGGAAAGCTTAGATAAATTGTACATCACCCGAACCAACAAGGAAATCACCGTGGGCCTGCAGAAGGAAGGAAGAACTGGGGGGAAGTGAGGAAGAAGAGCAAGGAATGGCGGGAAGGCACACACGTGCAGCTACACCCTCATCATCCCGTCCAACATGTCCACCTGCACCCGCACCCGCCCCTCACGAACACACACCCTACGCTGGCAAGCTTAGAGATCTCCCTGGACGCAGGCAGGAAGAACGAACACACACGCCCACATCAAATAAAGGAAATAATAAACGAAGGGGAAGAGATGAAGGGGAAACAGCTATGAGCGGGGAAAATATGGACATAATAGACGATGTAGACGACACGGAAGAAGAGGAGGGGTATACGGACTTAACACCGCGACACCCGGGGGGTCAGATAGGACACAACCTAATGCCACTTTTGGAGAGAGGAGGGGTTAGACCACAATACGTCCCTTGGAAGCATGCAGACAAGGAAAATATAAAGTGTAGGCTCCTCTCACTAAGTGGAGGAGCGGGGAAATGGATATATGAGATGGAAAAACACACTGCAGGACAGAAATTGGCAGTAGGAGACGTGAAGGGCCTACTAATATCAATATTAGGGGATGCAGGAGATGACATCTGGA
The DNA here is from genome assembly GCF_040938575.1 of Ambystoma mexicanum. Taxonomy (NCBI): domain Eukaryota; kingdom Metazoa; phylum Chordata; class Amphibia; order Caudata; family Ambystomatidae; genus Ambystoma; species Ambystoma mexicanum. Next base: position 398,917,041 of record NC_090940.1, on the reverse strand, counting down.
AGAAAGCGGACTTCCCCGGGGTCACAATAACAAACACATCACACGACGGGGCGCCATTTGCAAACTGCAGACATGCATTATGGCAAGCACTAAGGGTACAATACCCAGACACCTCAGACATAGGAGCAATTACATCACGCAAGATGCGTGAGAACGAAGATCCTGTTGATTATATCCAGGAAATTCAAGAGAAGTGGCATATGGAAACTAGAGAGCAGTGGGACAAGAGACCGGCAATATTCTATCATATACTAATACAAGGGCTTCCGGAGGCAGTGCAGAAACAATTGAAGAAAGTAGTGGGGATGGAAGCAAAGGCTTGGCCGGAAATACTACTGACGATAGTACATCATTGTAGGACGTGGCAAGAAAAGATGAAACAAAAGGAAGAAGATAGGAAAGCGGAAGAGGCTAAATTAGTGCAGAAAAAACTGACTAAGTACACGATGGAAGGTGCACTAATAACTACACCTACAACAATGACACCAAACTCCACGCAAGTAGTGGCCGCACAAGATCCCTCCCAAATACAATCACCACAAATTATAGCACAACAGCTGCCACCACCCCCACCATACACGGCTAATATGGGAGGAGGATACTCGACATCAGGAGCTGGATATTATAATTACAACAGGGGAAGGCGAGGAATGATGAGGGGGAGGGGATATGGCTATAACGCACAACAGCAAGGGGGAGGATTCCGAAGCTTCTACCCCACTGGGCAACCATTATACCAGGACAATTCAGGAAGTTTGCCATGGCAGACCAGGGAACCACCTGTATGTTGGATTTGTGGATTGTTAGGACACATGTCACGCACATGTAGAATGAGACCCTCCACACCAGCGTGGAGGGAACAAGGACACCAAGGGCCTACAAGGGAACAGCAGGGTTACCAACAACAGCAGGGACTGCCACAGGGCAGCACGCAGCAACAGTTAGTAACACAACAACAGCCACAGACATATTCACTACCGCAACAACAGGTAGCGATATCACAACAACACCAAGTGCAGCAAGTACAGCAGCCCACTCAAGTACAGGACCATAAGGTAACCTCCACCAATACACAGCTACAGCAAACACAACTGGGAAGGGTGACTGTCCTGGGACACAACCCTTACACAGGAAGTGGTCAATCATTATACCCACAATAGGTTAGCCCACAGAAGTCCTTGGTGTGTCCCATCCTGTCGGTAACACCTAATAGTGCGGAGGAACCACGCATTGAAGTAACGATAGGTGACAAAAAATTATCATTCCTTGTTGATACTGGGGCAATCCGGTCCTGCATAAGGGAAGGCAAATTTAAGATGTCAGGTGAGGCCATGAACACCCAAGGATTCTCTGGGGCTAGAGGGTTGGTTCCCTTTACTGATAACATCTCCTTATCAATAGGGGATTATGACATGTCCGTCCCGCTCCTGTATTCAAGGGAGTCGCCAGTCAACATACTTGGGAGAGATATAATGAGCAGGTTAAATATGACAATCTCCTTCACGGAGGACGGCATAATTTGTTCCACCCCAGGAATAAACATGCTTACTGCACGGCAAATTATGCAAGCATACTGTGGGCAGACAGTGACTCGGGCTGAGCCAATAGATGGCGAACTGTTCCAGTACGGAACAGACATGGCATTCGCATGGATGCCAGGAATAGAAGGAAAGATCTGGAGGAGGCAAGCAGCCTATTTGTTCAGACCTGAGACACCAGGCAATGAACCGGAAGGAAAGGTGATTTCAGTGAGCATCGAGAGCATTATAGCGACTACTGATTATATCGCAGTACATGCCCAAGACCGGAAAGGGAGAGCATGGAGGGCAGTGATAGCGCTGGCTGAGGGATGCAGGCTCACCCAGGTGTCCGATGAGGAGCTCTTTTCAGAAGACAAGGAAGAGGGTGAAATGGTATTTATGATGAGTGTAGATATATGGCTAAGAGTGACATACAAGCAAGTGGCACAGAAAATTGCCATGGCACTTGAAGCACCCGCATCTACCCCAGTTCCCTTTTACGAGGAAGATATGGCAAAAGTTCCAACATCACTGTGGACCACTAGTCCCTATGACGTGGGCTGCATAAAGAGTATCGGGGGAGTAAGAATAAAACTGAAAAAGGGTGCAATACTCCCTAGAGTGAAGCAATACCCACTATCAAAAGAGGCAGATGAGGGCATATACGAAATAATAACGTCCCTAATAAATAACAGCATACTGGTACCATCAGAATCACCATGTAACACGGCCGTGTACCAAGTGCGCAAAGCTAAAGGATGGTCTTGGCATTTCATCCAGGACCTCAGGCCCTTGAACAACATTGTGGAAGCAGAATACCCCATAGCAGCAAACCCGGCCACAATATTATGTGGAATTCCAGCAGAGGCCTCACGGTTTACAGTGATTGACCTCAAAAATGCCTTTTTCTCAATACCCCTGCATCCAGATTCACAAGACTTGACAAGCTTCACGTACAGAAACACAAAATGGAAACACACCAGGTTACCACAAGGGTACTGCGAGTCGCCCTCAATTTTCAACAGAGTAATACAGATGGACTTGGGAAATGTTGAACTGGAAAGTACGGTGCTGCAATATGTTGACGACATAATAATTTGCAGCACAAGCGAGAAAAGGTGCAGGGTGGACTCATTGAAAATGCTGACAATATTGGCAGAAAAAGGTTACAAGGTAGACAAAGAAAAGTTACAGTACTGTCAGGAACAGGTATTATACATTGGTCAACTAATATCCCAACACGGAAGAAAGATTGCACCACAAAGAGCACAGGCTATATCAAACACGCCATTGCCGCAAACAGTGAGGGAGCTGCAGCAGTTCCTGGGATTGTGCAACTACTGTAGAGCATGGGTTTTTGATTACAGCTCATACATAGGACCCCTACTTGAAGCATTGAGAGAAGCAAACAAAGGGGAGAAAAAATTGGGGTGGACAAGGGAAATGAAGGAAGCATTTGACGAGTTAAAAAATGCAATATCAACTGCTCCGGTACTGGCCACCCCAGATTATGAACGACAGTTCCTTATCTTTTCACATTGCGACTCAGCAGTAATGAAAGCAGTGTTGGCTCAGAAAACAAGCATGGGATACAAGCCAATAGCGTTCTACAGCGGTCACTTGGACCCTGTTATCTTAGGTCATTTCCCTTGTGAACAAGGTCTTGCCGCAGCTGCCTTAGAGAAATCATCATCTATTACAATGGGGTGCCCAACCACACTATTCGTGGAGCATGCACTATTTGCAATATTGAACAAGCCTAAGTCCACACTAATCACGCAAAGGGCGTCAGGTTATGAGATCATCTTATCTAGACCAGAACTATCTATTGTTAGATGCAGTACAGTTAACCCTGCAAGGTTTATAGCGGAAGTTATTGAGGAAGGTGATTATGCTCACGACTGTACGCAGACTACTGAAATGTACTCCTGTACTAGAAAAGTTGAAGAGGATGCGCTCAATGGAGGAGAGCTCCTGTTCATTGATGGGTCATCAACAATAGACCAGAGCGATGGGATAAGGAGAACTGGGGCAGCTGTTGTAAAAATCTCAGAAGATTTGGTGGGTGTCCCGGTGAAATGTGTGCAGTTACCACAGCATTATTCGGCTCAAGCAGCAGAATTGGTTGCACTGATCTTGGCGTTGAAGGAAAGCTTTGACAAAAGAGTTACTATATATTCCGATAGCGCATATGTCACATCAACTGTCCACTCGGGGTTGACAAAATGGCGGAGAAGGGGGTTTAGGAGAGCTGACGGCAACCCAGTGCAACATGCTCTCTTGTTAGCTAAATTAATTGAAGTAATCAATAATCCCCAAGAACTAGCTTTGGTCAAATGTCCCACACACACTAATGGAGAAGATCATATCTCAAAAGGGAATGAAGCAGCAGACGCACATGCCAAACATGCAGCGTATTTTGGTGATATATGGAACCCCCCAGAGTCAGAGAGAGGGAGAGGGTGGGGGATAGCTAAACAGATGTTGATGAAAGAAGGGTACACCCATCTCCCAGCCACACAGATAATGGAATTACAGGCGGCCGCACCAATGGCAGAAAAGGAACTATGGGTAAAAAGAGGATGTACAATGTCGCCAACTGACGCACTATGGCGTCAGGGTAACACTGGAAAGATGGTCATGCCGTTGGCACTATTGAACACCGCCCTGGGCCAGCTCCATTACCCAGCTCATACAGGGAAGGAAGTTATTGCAGCACGAATCAGGGAAGACTGGTTCTGCCCCGAGTTAAATTCTCATGTAACACATTTTATCAGCAATTGCCTTACATGTCAACAGTTTACGGCCGGTCACACGCTGCAAGTGATAAAAGGTACTATACCCCGGCCAGAGGGACCCTTCCTGCACATTCATATTGATTACGTTGATATGATCAATGTATGTCAAGGAAATAGGTATATGATTGTAGTGGTATGCCCATTCTCCAGGTGGATTGAGGCAGGACCCTGCTCACATACAGATGCTTTCAGAGCAGCAAAATTTCTAGTGAGGGAGGTTTTCCCCAGGTGGGGAGTGTGTGAAGTACTGCGGTCAGATAATGGCCCGCACTTCGCTAATGAAATGTTTCAACACATCACGTCCTTACTGGGCCTTAAGCATAAATTTGCGTGTGCATATCACCCGCAGGCCAACGGTGTATGTGAACGCCTGAACGGCCTATTGAAAGAGGAAATAGCAAAGATACAGCAAACAACAAAGAAGAGCTGATTGTATTGTCTTCCGCTAGCTCTATTTGAGCTAAGGAATAGGCCAGGGTCTGACCACCACCTCACTCCTCACGAGGTGGTGACCGGACATCAAATGCGCCTTCCTCTGACGCCTACATCAAGAGCATTCACAGATTATGAAAACACTGCAACTGTTCTTGGTGATGAAAGGTACCAATATGTGTCTTCTTTGATTACTAGTGTAGCGTTTGTATCTCAACAGCTCGAGCGCACGCGGGGCGGGTCTAAGAGTTATCAACAAGAAGACGCAGACAAAGAATTGGAAAAGGAAGGACTCAGCAAAATTGGTAAAGGTGACCAGGTGCTACTCCGCAACTTCAATAGAAAGTGGAACAGCCCACGCTTTACTGGTACTCACTTGGTAGAGGAGGTATCTACGAGAGCAGTGAAGTTGCAGGATAAGCATGCTTGGAATCACCTACACGACGTGAAGATCTACAAACTCCAGACCCGCCCTAGCGTTACCGACAGGGCCATTGGAAGAACAACGACAGCATCACCTACAGAGAAGGAGACGTCGACCACAGCTGACGACATTAGTGTCACTACACCCTATCACCCCCCAGAGTCCCCAGAGACAAGTACTGAAATAGACACTGGACACTTGCCCACAGCCCATCCCATGGTCACGAGATCGAAAAGTAAACAGACTTCCGCCAGTTGAGCCCCAAACCCCCTGCCCACTAAGGTCACCCCCAATTGAAGGACATTGTTTTGCGCACATACACATGTAAACACTTGTATGTTTTCTCTTTTTCTTTTCTCGCACATGCAGGTACCGTGTGTAATTGTATTGTTAAGAAAATAAGTAACTAACAGCGTACATTGCCCAGGAGTAGATGCTACCCGCAGACGATAACTACCCTGAAGCCCTATCACACCAATTTGTATATCATATAAGAAGGCCAAAGTACCTAAAAAGAAGGAGGGTACGTGTCTACTACACCGCATTTATTTTGGCCATAGAACAATCAATGCCCCATCTTCACCAGCACTTACCTGCTCTAAGAGATAGATCACTTAGGTTGGCGTGGGAGCAGCTCTTCGCCTGGGCACTGAATGACTACTTGATAGGGAGGGCTTGATAACAGCAACTAACCATAATAACAAGCGTATTGAGAATTTTCAGGCGGGCAACTTTAACGTTGCAAGAATAAGCTGCCGGACTGCAGCAAGGTAAGAGCAAATGCCGGTGAGACTAGCTTTTGTAATAAAAATGATAGGAGTTTTGGTCATCACTGGTCTATTGGCTGCCTCTGTGTGGCAGAAAAGTTATGCTATCAATATTATAGCTCTACCCAAACCTAACGTACCCCCTCCCACGGCTGCAACAGGTGTTACGTCAGGTGGTACTAGCAACCCTCCACATAAGGGAAGTAGAGTTAAACGCAGCACATACACAGATAATAAGGGTATTGATAATTACATAACATATTCAGCATACGTCTCCAACAACATGTGGTACCAGCACATGACCCAAATAGGTAAGCAGACAACAGAAGACAGCTGTTATGTTTGCTCATTGATCCCATACGCCATGAGCGCTTCTCGAACATTCGTCGCCACAGAAATAGAAGAGAAGACGGCACGATGTATAATATATCTGGCACTATTCCAAACAAGAGGGCGATTTCAAGGAACGGTGGTGAGAATGGTGTGGAAAACGCGAGACACATATCCATACGAAAACAATTTCCTCAAGTCATATTTGAGTTACCACAAGAGCAGTTTGCATGCTGAAGCGTTCAGATACATGACAAGTGGCCCTGAAAAGGGAGAAACGAAGAAAGTAACACTACAATACCTACCATGTGATTGGCACGCCACTGAAGTTCCTGGTACACAAGGCTGTTGGGAAAGACCACTGGTAACAATAACAGGGAAGGTATACATGAACAATGAATGGGACATAGGAGTGGTCGGCAGCAACATGGTAACAAGAGAAAATATTACCACAATAAAGGAACACAATGACAGATGTTGGACGATATGGGGCAAGTACGTACCCATGCTGACATGGATGGAGAAGGATGAAGACCCAATGAGCATACTACTGCTGACCGCGCCCAAGTTATGCTACCAACACAGAGGAGATGTGGAGGTGGGATACAACACCAACTGTGCAAGCGTGTTAGAGTTACCAGAGGGGGGTGCAGGAACAGCAGTGTTAATGGATCACTACTGGGCCTTCGGAAATAAGGCATATCACAGCCTGCCCCCGTTGTGGAATGGTATATGCACAATGGTACACATCAATGTACCATCACTAGTGGTGCCCCAAAAACATGTGAACATGGCCAACTTCCCCAAAATGGATGAAGGGAACAAGAGGAAGAAGAGATCGGTACAATCACAGAGGCGTTCGGACAACGACAACAACAATAATGTCCTGAACAGGAAAAAGAGACAAGGAGAACCTCTGACAGGAAACTACCTGTGGGGAAGGTCGGAAACAGCACTCACTTCAATCCCACCAGAACACAGATTATTCAGCAGAGCCGCAATGTTCTTCTCGTCATTAATACACCCTGGACTACAAGCTTATGCAAATGCTAAATGGCTCCAGATAACCCGATGGGAACTGATGATGACCATTAATTCAACAGTAAACGGATTCAACGCAATAAAAGAGGAACTACGAGCGGTGAGGATGGTAGCACTACAGAACAGATATGTATTGGATCTCCTTACAGCGATGGAGGGAGGAGTTTGTGCAAAGATAGGACAATCATGCTGCACATTTATTCCTGCTAACGATGCTGACAATGGTACACTCACCGAAGCAGTATCACAACTGGCCCAGATGCACTCCAAAATGATGGAAGAAAGTAAAGGAGTGAAGAAGGATGACAGCTGGTTTTCATTGTTATGGTCATGGATGCCATCATGGCTGTCGGACGGGCTGAAGATTATAGTTGGATGTTTAATACTGGCTGGGGCTGCATTGATTATAATAAGGTTCTGGAAGGCCCGGAAGGCACGCACTACAGACGAAATGATCGAAATAGTTGGTATGCACCCCTTGATGCCAAATGATGATGACCAGCACACAGAAACCATAATAAAGGAAAGAGAGAAACTACGCAAACAGATCATCACCAACCACCTGGACCCGCCATCCGTAAAGCTCGAAAACCCAAGAAACCCGAGGAGCTACATCGGGAGATGTGTATACTGCACACCGGGAGGAAGTTGTGTGTATATGTATTGATCATTTGAGGACCATGTCAACCACTATGGACACCTGGGAGGAGTAACTAAAATATGGAGAGTAAGAGGAGATAAAGAAAAGGATATGTTTGTGATCGACAAGTCGACCAGAGGGGGGACTGAAGTGGGAGAATGGGAGAAAAGACTCCCCCCAATCTCCTCGCGTCCCTGGCCTAGAGGATCGCGACCCAGACACCCGCCACGAGATGAATTTGCCTATCTACCAGACGACCAAATACCTTGGTACAGGAACATACGGAGGTGCCCCCCCGCCTGTCCGCCAGCCTGCCCTGCTCAAGCCGACACCTGCGGCATGGATGAACTCGACTAAGCCCTTCAACAATAAAGAAATACATCGTTAGAGGTGCCATGACGACCTAGCCAACTGTCAAGACCACCCGTGCAACCATGCACACTGGACACCCCCACACCAATCCACACGAAAAACATACTCAGTGCTATGACGTAGGTGACGGACACACCCACTGACGCGCATCTTTATTATTTTTCACATAGGTTCTCCAAAATGCAGAAACGCAAGACGCACAAAGCACTCATCTACATGCTTGCTGACGCTTCTCCCGACCCTTGCATTGTGATGAAAATACGACAAAGACATGATACTGCCTGTGCAGCAATGTGACACCGCAACTTAAGAGCCGTGCATTAAACATCCCCACCTATGCATCAGGCCCTAGTAGGCCGCAAGCAAGAGCCCCCGTGAACATTGGGCGAGCAAGAGTACAATTGCTGACCCTGCAGAATGAGCCCAGCGAGAACTGATAGCCAAGGGAGCGATGTTGCAACTCGTATGCTACCAGCCGACGCCAAGGTCACACCTGCAAGCAAAGCCAGACACGCAGAGGAAAATACAACTTTAAATGTGCAGAATTCTGCCTCAGCCACAGTCTCTCCTCATGTGACCAAGCCAAACCTGACAGGATGCCAGACCCAGGAGGGAGAAGTCGCCTGGGTCCCACGTTTGAGACACAGGCTGCAACAATCAAATGACCCAATGGACACCTACAGCGATGGGAATGGTCTGCTCTCAGGCATATGAGCAAATCCACACATTGTCTGCACGAACACATAGTTACATATTGTTGCAAATGACAGGTACACCGCGAGCTGGGAACAACGATGGTCCCAGGCTGGGGGGTTCGAGAGTGGACCAATCAGAACTTGGGGCACTCATCACTGACGCCACTAACATTAGCCAATCATTAGGGGTCTTTGTGTAACAATTTTCAAGTATCTAATAGAAAGGACAACCCAAGTATACCACCTGACTGACCCTTAACCACTAACAGCGTTCTCTATACGTATGCTATACTAACCCTACCACTCGAGGAACCAATCCAGAGTGGCAATAGGTTTTTTGCTAACTTTCCCAGGTGACTCAAGTAGCGCGTCATACTGAGGCAAAAAGGGGCCTGCGAGCCCCACGAATTTCGAGAGTCTGGACGGACGCGTACGATCCTAGACCCCTCCCTGCCGTTGTTCAATAAACAGCAGAACCACCTTGCTTCTTGTGTGTGTCTCATACTCATTTTTGGGATACTCGGGAGGAGTTGGGGCCTCCCAGCCCGGAGGTCCGCGGAAGGCCCAGCCGACCCCTGGAGAAACTCCCCGACACATGGTACATCATTGGCTCTCAAACTATAAGGCCCTTCATTATACAGTCTTCTACAATTGATTGGCACACTTGTACCCTTCTGATATATTTGACTCACTAGCAGCACGTAAGCTGATACCCTCGTTGTCAGTGGGTGGACTTGACCATGTCTCCCCACTCAATTAACCCGACATCCATCATCACTCATGCCATCTGCCATTCAGATTATCTTTGAACTTGGCCTTGCAAAGTATCATTGCTCCTGAGAATTGAAGGGAGTATAGGCACACTCTTATCGTAGCTCAGGTCTGCACCTCCACTCCTATTTCCATCTTCAGCTCACATGACTGGAGACCGTATTCCAGCCTGTTTTTCAACATTTAATTGTCTTGATTAATAAACTTGCCACTCATAGTGTTCTTTTACTCGCATCTTAACAAAGACTGATTCAGCTTCTCACGTTCACTGTACTTCAAGGATAGAAAACCACTTTTGGTCTGATTCAGTCTTTGACACCAAGCCAGACAGCCGTTCTCTGTCTTCCTTTAAGCTTCAGCTTATTTCTCTGCTGCACCACACTGTTAATCCTTCTTTCTCCGTGGGTTTGAGCTTACTAAAATTGAGACATCGAATATCCAGATTCTAGATATATGTATTGGCAGAACCAACTGGAGTCTACTTACTACATATACCCAGCCTCATGATTACTTAGTCTACTTGCGTTTCTGCTCTTCACATGTGCAATCTCCATTCTGCATATGAAAGTCTTTTCGATTCTTTACTTCGTCATCAGTTTCTATAAGGTCCATACATTCTCTTCTTCGGCCAGTCTTCTCTGTGAGTCACGCTCGTTTCTTTTGACGTCACCAATCTTCTCTTTCATTCATCTTCATATTCCTTTGTGGATCTCCTCCAAGAGATTTTCATCTCTATGGGATACATCAGATAGGGTTTTCTCAATAGATGCCTTGTCTCAAAGGCTCTTCGTGGTATAGGCATCATTACTGGCATTGCGCATGTCGCAATTTCCGGTTTCCATCATATGGGCAAAATGGGGATGGGACTTCCTGCAGAGGAATTCAGCTGCTCCTCTTCAGTAGGAAGCAAAAACCCACTGAACCAGTGGATGACTATGTGACCAAAATCTGAGAATTGGCTGCGTTGTGCGCCTTTGGGGATACTGCTGAAGACAGGATTGTGACATGCTAAGGGTGCACACTACCAACAAGAAGGTGCAAGATAAATTTATCCTTGAGAAAGAGCTGAAACTGGACAAAACTATTCAAGGTGAACGGGCAGTGGAAGAGGCTTTGTGCAAACGCAAGGAATTGGCAGGAGGTTTGCTTGTCCCGGATGTGCATGTTGTGCAGTTCAAGGGGGGAAGGAACAAATGTCATTCAGAAATCAGGGAGGAGAAAGGGGGAAGCGAGAACTTGTGAAATGTCACAAGTGCACCAGCACCCGCCATCTTGCGAACAACAGAGCCTCCAGCCAGGAATAAGGAATGTTCAAACTGCAGAACATTTGGCCACATAGCCGTAGCCTACAAATGGTGGGGTCAAAAAGTGGCTGCGTCAGTGAAGAGTGAAACAGAAGGGGAGGGGTGTCGTCGGATGAAGAGGGGAGACCTACCATAATAATGTTGAACTGCGGGATGGCCAGAAGGGAGAAGCCACACTGCATCATCAAGGTGGACAGTAATGAGACGAGAGTGATGGCTGATTCAGGGTCGGCCCTAACGGTACTACCGATTCACGTGTACAAAGACATGGTCGGCAAAAACATGGTAGAGGTGAAGAGGACGAATCACAAACCCAATGTCTTTGGAGGTGCCACAGTGAGCCTGTTGGAGTACATCCATGGCACGATTGAATTCAGAAGAATTATATTTTTCAGAATATGGCCTGGCTGTGTTGGGGTAGGATGACCAAGCAAAGTTAAACCTCAGATTGGATCCGAGCATGGTGAACAAGGTACTGTTAGTAAACACAGGAGGAGCAATGGTGTCCAGAGAAGAGTTTCCCCGATTATTCACCAAAAATCCAGGGAAGATAAAGAACTATGTGCTCAAAATCGTGCTGAAACAAATAAGGTTCCAGCAAAGCACAAAGTGAGACCAGTGTCGGCAATGGCGAGGGGACCTCTACTGGCACAATTGGAAATAATTCTAAAGGAAGGTACAATAGAGATAGTGGAATCATCCAAATGGATGAGCCCAGTAGTTCTGATAAAAAAACAGTACTCACACGACATCAGGGTTTGCATCGATTGGCGCAGTCTGAATTTGGAGGTAATCGCAGACAGCTACCCCCTGCCCAACATAAATTAATTGATCCACATGATGAAGGAGGACAAAGTGTTCTCTAAACTTGATATGAGAAATGCATATCATCAGATCAGCCTACATAAAGCATCAAGGCCTCTGACAGCGTTCATAACCCCGTTTGGTACATACCAATTTACCTGCATTGCATTCGGCCTGTCATATGCTACATCAACACTGCAGCGAATGATGGACTCTATGCTACACAATTTAGGCAATGTCTCCTATTTTCAAGATGACATCTTCAATCTAGGCAGACGATGTTGAAACCCATGATGTTGTATTGCGGAAAGTTCTCACCAAACTACAAGAAGCAGGAGTGAGGTTGTGCTTTGACAAGTGTGTGATGAAAACCAAAGAAGTGGAGTACTTGGGCTATATGATTTTGAGAGAGGGGATCAGCCCAAAAAGTAACTTGTTACAGGCCATTGTGAAAGCCCTAGCACCAGACAACATAGAAGATTTGAGGTTGTTTTTGGGCCTGGTTGAATATTATGCCAAATTTGTTCCGAAGTTTTCAGAGACTACTGCACCAATGAGGGAATTGCTGAAAAAAAGGTGCTGAGTACGACTGGCGCCAAGAGCAAATCAAGGCGCTTGATGAAGACAAAGAGCGAATCGTAAATGCCCCATGCCACCCACCTTTTAACCCATTGTGGAAGACCATCATAACAACTGAAACCAGTGCTTATGGTCTGGGGGTGACTATAACTCAGAAGAAGCGAGATTCAGAACATATAGTTGCGTAGCATCCAAAGCATTGTCCCAGGCTGAAAAGAACTAGTCCACTGTGGAAAAAGAAATGTTAGCATGCGCCTGGGCAATTGAATATTTCAGGACTAATATGTGTGGGGCACGAAATTTTAGTTAATGACCAACCACAAACCATTAATAAACATGTTGAGCATGGGAGGGACAAAAATGCCCACACCTCTACTGGCCCGCATTGCAAGCAAATTGCAGGAGTTCACTTATGAAATTGTGCATATAACAGGATTGCAAAAAACGCCCAAACAGACTGCATGTCTCGGCTACCTGAAACGAGAGACTCAGCAACCAACTCCCACAAGGACAAGTATGTACTGGCATCCATAGGAGATATTAGAAGTAAAGAGTTTCTAGAAATGAGTGAGTGTCACTGGACCGAAGAATCAGCGAGCTATTCAACGATTGCAAAACTCACAGATTGGGTCAGGAAAGGATGGCCTGAGGAGTGAACGATTCCCAAAGGACTGATGCCCTACTGGAAAGTAGCCAATGACATTTTTGAGACAGAAGGTTTGTTGATGAGAAGCAATCAAGTCACTCCGTCTGTAGCGATGAGGAAAATAATTATATGCATAGCTCATACAGGGCACCCGATAAGCAACCTGACAAGGCAAAGTCTGAGAGAATCCTACTGGTGGTTCGGCATGGACTAGGGGATATGAGTCATGATTTAAAGGTGTCACAAGTGCCTAAATAGCTTAAAGAGGTTGAAGATCAGACAAGCACCACTGATCCCAACTGAGATACCGGAAGGAGTATGGTACAAGTTGGGGCTGGAATTCATCGGTCCGCTTGAAACAATGTTGCCGGAACACAGGCATGGGGTAGTCATGATTGACTATCTTTGCAAATGGGTAGCATTTTGATGAATTTTTCCTTTGCTAGACATCACAACGTCCACTGGTGTTGGTGTGCTCGCAGCAATATTCCAGTGGGCGGGTTTGCCGAAAGAAATTGTCACAGACAATGGCGTACAATAAGTCTTCTGAGAAATTTAAAGATAACAACATTGCACAGGTAAATGCATCACCATATCATCCCCAGGCCAATGAGCTTGTCAAGAGAACCAACAGATTCATCAAAGAGGCACTACAACTAGCCACACCGTCCTCAATGGACCTGTATAGTACAGTCAAGGAAGCCATTGCTGCCCATCATCTGACCCCCAAAGAGACCACTGTGTCCCCTTTTCATATGCTGAGGGGGAGAAGAGCAGCATCCACATCGGTACCGCTGTGGTTGTCAAGAGTGAGGGAGGATGACACAGTAAACATGGAGGATGTGGGCTGGAGGATAAGGAAAAGTAAGGAGCAAATGAAGGAATTGTATTACAGGAGTAGGGCAGTCCAAAGGAATGAAGCTCAGGAGGGCGACTTGGTCATAATAATGCCTCTTGTGCTTGGTAATCTTTCACTTCTAGTTCCTGTGAAGTAATTGCCTGCTCCGGAACATCAACAGACAAATTTCTGTTTTCGATTCCCCTGTGCATATGTTACTTCTCCAGGATCAGTGGGTCACTCAATTTGATCGGAGAGTCTTCAATCCTTCTCTCTTCCATTGGTGTAATTTCTATAATAAACATTTTGCTTCCTACTGCTGTCTCGATTCGACCTCCATTTTGTAGTGAGTGTGACAATGAATGTTACGAGACTATATTCGTGCTTGATGCAAAACATTTTTATAGTCCATTAATAGTTGAATTGACTAAGCAGCATCTTGAAATAAACAGTATCATGAAATACGAGGAATATCTTCTTTTTATTCCTTATTGTTCAGACCAACAGCTGACACGTGTTTCGACCAGCTTCGTCGTTATCAAGGCCTGAATTGGATTATGTTATCCTCAATCTCAGGGAACAGTCCGTCCCACTTCTGTATTAATAGGGTATCACTTGGAGATCACTTATATCAATGTGAAGTAACTCTTCATCACAAAATAATGGCAGATGAAAGTCTTGATAGATGTGCATGTACACAGACTTCAAATGGCTGATTTCTCTGTAATAAGTTTTAAGTTTCCAGTTGTTATGGTTAATCCAGTGTGCTGACTATATGCGGGGTTAAGTCCCCAATAGCACAGTGCATGCTCATTTCCGTCCGCGAGCAAACCCACTGCCATTTTGTAGTGACTCTTCTCCGTCCACTGCAAACGTCGAGGATAACAATTCAAATGCTGCTCTGGACTCCTCCAGCAAGTATATTTTGTCAAGGCAATATTCCTGCTTTTTTGTGTATCTCGGCACATAACTTCAGTATCGCTTTGGGAAGGGAGCGCATTTCTACTTTTGTTGAGTCCACTGTATTTTGTGATTTTGTAGGGATTTCCATTGGACCCATAGACTCTAGATCTGAGTCTGAGTCATCATATCCCATAGAGTCAGCAGACAAGTTAACAACTTCTTCTACTCAAGTATTCGTGGGCTGCTTCCGACTGATTGCAATTTCCATTGCAAAGAAAGGGTCCAATGAATGCTCTGCCAAGCTGTGAAACATGGCAAGGCCCAGATCACTGACAAGTGTTTTGGGATTGACAGATTAAGTTTGACAGGAGAAGGTCCCACCTCCTTCTCTGGGGCTCACTTTAGGGCCCCAATCAAACTTAGTAGAGAACTGACAGCTCTCTCTCAGACCATCCACCTCTGTATGACAGCTCATTGGCACTTGACAGGCCAGTTCACCATCCTCCACTGGGTCTGGCCACTGCTCAGCACAGCAGAGGAGCTAAATCTGGGACTGTCATACAGTAGGGTGTCAATTACTGACTTGGCAGTCATTCCCTGTGGGATGGCACAAGGGCAAATGGGATTGTGATCAGCAATCACCAATTTCAAACTATTGCCTGAGTCTCCAGTGTCAAAGGGCTAATTAAATTAGGCCTTGTCTCTGTTAGCAATGAGTTCACTCCT